>NW_008341872.1:2847229-2874823 GCF_000622305.1 Nannospalax galili | reverse complement strand
GCATCAAATGCCACAATGCACTGAAATAGTTAAATGCTTGCCACTATTACTCAAGGGTAAACTCCACCAACTCAACAAGGCTGCCTAGGTAATTCTTTCTGCCTTCAAAGTCCACTGTTGGCATCATCTATTCCATTTATTCTTTGTAGATTATCTCTATTATTCCCTTTCCTCTGCAAGTCACATAAAATTCTACTACACTGAATGTTTTCAGACAAGCAGTATAAATTAGTTCACTTCCATATGCTTAACACCTATCACATTATCCATACACATACTGACTCAGTAAATGCTCCTTAGGTTAGCATTAAACCACAGTGTTATTTGAAACAAAGTCAAGGGAACTTGTCTCTGCAAACTGGCCAAAGACCATACTGTAGAGGTCCCAGCAGGTTTCCATGTGTCTTTTACATACAATTACTAAACATAAAGATCTTTTAAAAAATATTTTATATTATTTTTATTTTTATGTGTATGAGTGTACTGCCTGCATGTGTGTAAGTGCACCTGTGTTGTTCAGTGTCCATGGAGGTCAAGAAGAGGGCATTAGATCCCCTGGAACTGGATTTATGGATCATTGTTAGTTGCCATCTGAATGTTGAGAACCAAACCTGGGTCCTCTGCAAGAGCAGCCAGTGCTCTTAACCACTGAGCCATTTCTCCAGCACCTAAACATAAAGATCATGTCTATATGATCCTATATATCATATAGGATCATATATATATATCACTTGAAAGAAAAGCTAAAGTGATTCAGAATTGATGCTTCTGTAATCTATACATTTAATTTATTAAATAAATAATTATGGATGCTGGAGACTATGCAATCATTATTTCTTTTTAGGAAGTAAAAGAATATTCAGAATTTGGCATTTTTTAAGTAATACTTTAGCTCTTATACAATCTTTTTATTGTAATTATTTTTCCTTAGCATATATTTATTGAACAATAGTCTCATTATGACATTTGCATATATGTGTGTAGAGTAATATAATCTAGTTTTCAACCAGACATTTTTCTTGTCTATTTCAATCCATAACTAAATAAGTGAATAAACAAAGAAGCGAACAGTGAGCGTCTGCTTTCTAGTGCCAGTCTGAAAAAATACATTAGACTACCAGTGGGACCAAGGGAAAGAAACGGGCAAAGGGTTCTTTCTGACAAGTTCTCTGAAAATCAAGAGAAGACTCATCAGGCGTCATTGACAGTCATATAACACTATAGCACACCTTCAGAAAGTAAAATTCTAGAATTTGCTGGCAAACCTATATAAATAACTCTTAGAGGTTCTATCAGTATAATATTAGTAAATCGTTTATATTTTTCACCAGTGTTTTCTGTTCCTTATTACTGTTTTTGAAAGAAGATTGTGCGACTATCCCTTTTTACATTGCCAAAACAGAATGTCTTATTGGAGGAAAAGAATGAATATATACCAGTATAAACCAGAGTGCACAATATCCACTCACTGCCTTTCACAGGGTGGCTAGTCACAGCTTAGCAAGAGAGGATGCAAAACAATACAATGGATGAAAACATGCTCTAGAGTCAGATGTCTACTAGCACTTTCTGCAATGATGGAATGCACTAAGTTATCAGTGTTGCTCAGGTAAGATTGCTACTACCTACATGTAATTCTTGAACAGTTGAACTAGTATGAACAAGAAACTGAACTTCTATTTTTACATGATTTAATTCAACTTAAATGTATGTAGATGGTCACATGCTGCACTAGACCTTACTTAATATGTCTAGATGCCTCAGTGCTCCTTTCTTTAAAGTGGTGATAACAGTGGAATAGTGACATTTATTCCATAAAAATGAAACATTAAATCAGGTGTGATGGTGCACATTTCTAACCTCAGCACTCAAGAGAAAGAGTCAGGACGATGTAGGCTAGCCTGGGCTACACAGTAAAATTCTGCCTCAAAAAAGGGGGAGGGGATTATAGACTCTGTGGAAAGATTTTAAAAATGCACAAACCACTCTGACCTTTTTTAAAACTCAGTAAATTTTGAATATAGTTCAAATATATATACCTATAAATATATGTGCATATATATGTAAATACAAAAGATATATTTAGCATTTTATTCTTAAAAATTAGACACTACTATTACCATTACATTGAAAATTAGTATTTTCAAGTATCAATGTATGACAGACTTCTAAGTGAAGACATCTAAGGATTTATTGAATGCTTACCATGTGTCCAGAGCTATGCAAGGTGATGTGAATCCTATACTTAGACATGATACCTCTGTAATAGCAAACTAATAATCAGGCTATAGTAAGTAACAGTGACAAAGGCAATGATGCTGGATTATAGTGGAGAGGGGAGGTGTCTTTGAGCAGGTAAAAACTTTCATTATCATATAATCGGTGATGTGTTCCATATTATAGTTTGAATATTTATATCTATTTAGAAATTCAAACTAAAATTGAATTCTCAGCATAACAGAACTGAGGTGGGGCCTTTAGGGGTCACTAGATCATAAAGTTCTGCCCTCCTAATGAAAGAGCTAGTGGGAGTGAGCTACCTCTTCTAGTCATCTTGTACTCTCAAAGTCCAAAACGTTGGTTCAGGTTGCCATCTTGGAAGCAGAGACCTGGCTTCCCCATACAATGAGTTTTCTGATACCCTGAACTTGAACTTCCAGCTTACAAAATTAGCAACAAAATTTGTTCTTTGTAAATTACCTACTCTGATATTTTGATGAAGCAGCAGTATAGGCCATGACACTGCTGAAAAACGTCACAATATCCTTGAGTTTTATTTTTGTTTTAAAAAAATAATTATTATAATTTTTTAACTTATGTGTATGAGTGTTATGCCTGTGTGTAGGTAAGTGCACCTGTGTCGTGCAGTGCCCGAGGAGGACAGCTGTCGGATTCCCTGGGACCAGAGTTACGGACAGTTGTTAACAGCCATGTGGGTGCTGGGATTCGAACCTGGGTCTTCTGCGAGAACAACCAGTGTTCTTATTATTTTTATTTTATGTGTATTGTGTATTACCTGAACGTATGTAAGTGCACCTGTGTATATATCGACCAGATGTACTGCCTAAAGAGGTCAGAAGAGGGCATTAGATTCTCCTGGTGCTGGAGTTACGGATGGTTGTTAGCTGTCATGTGAGTGCTGGGAACTGAACCCAAGTCTTCTACAAGAGCAGTCAGTGCTGTTAACCACTGAGCATTCTCTTCATGCCCTGACACTTGAGTGTTAATTTGCCCCACATACTCATGCTACAGCTGAATCTAAACTCACTCCATCATGCCATCATCTTTTGCGTCTTCCACTCCTCTTTCTCTTACGGCCTTCAGAGCCTCACTGAATGCCCCGCACTTCCCGTTCTTCAGTTCACTGCTACCAGGATTCCTCATGCAACAAAGTGTGATGCACACAGAAGGCCATACCTGACCAAGGTGTAGAGAAAAAGAAACTGCAGAGTGCCTCTTATTTACCTCACCTACCCATGGCTCAGGGACCATTGTGGAAGAGGGGCGGAAAGATCGCAAGAGCCAGGGTTGGTGCATGAACATAAGGAAACAGAAGTTCTGGGAACTTGCTCTTATGAATTTGCAGCAATGGTGACAGCACGAACAAGACCCATGATGACTCAATCAGACAAAATTCCAGTATAGAATTGGGGAAATGGGCAGCAGGCCCCAATCCTAGCAGAGGAATTACTGGCAACTGATTACTTCTGGGTGATGGAGAACAGATCTTTAAGGGAGAGACTCTAGATGGGCTAACTAGACACCAGTGGATGAACTTGTGCTGAGGGACATCTGGGCACAAAAACTTCACTGGATAGGCCTTAACATATATGACAGAACCTGCCAGGCATGGTGGTGCATGCCTTTAATCCTAGCACTTGGAAGGCAGAGGCAGGTGGATCTCTGTGATTTCCAGGCCAATCTGGTCTACAGCGAGCTCCAGGTCAGCTGGGGCTATAGGGAGACCCTGTCTCAAAAAGACAAAAACAACAACAATAACAACAAAAAACACATATATGACAGAATACATGAAATTTGGTGTGTGTGGGGGAGGATAGGAGGTGCGAATGGGGCAGGGGGTCTAAATATGATCAAGATTTATTGTATGCACAAAAATTCAGTAAAAATCACTCAACTATGGATCAAGCACATAGTCCCCAGCTCTACCTTATGAGACAAACAGAAAAGATTCACTTCCACTGATCAGGACTAACATCGACACACTCATCATGAACCTATCCACTCTGTCTTATTTTTTACTTGCATTCTTTAAGAGAATATAATGCCAATACATAATTTCCTACAGGGCAAGCAAAAGTTCTTTATAATGAATAAAAAGATCCATCTAGATCTATTTATATTGTGATTAGAATCCTGGTTTTCAGTAATTCAATAGAGTATTATTTCTAAGCATTAAAATACCAATATTTTCTTGGCATAGTATATATTTTCCTATTATTTTAAAAATAGAAATGTGATTTACACTTTGAGTTATTTCCAGGAGTAATATATTGCATTAAAATTCAACAACAACAACAACAAAATTTTGGTTTGAAAAAATGGTTTGAATGAAAATGTCCCCCATAGGCTCCAAGTATTTAGATATTTTGTCCCCAGATGATAGCATTGTTCTAGGAGGTTTTAGAAGGTGTGGCTATCCTGGAGGAAGCACGTCACTGGGGGTGGGCTTAGAGAATTCTTAAGCCTTGCTGGATCTTGAGCAGCTCTCTTGCTTCCTGTGCCCGTGTGATGTGAGAGCTTAGCTTCTGCTCCTCCTCCAGCCACCTCTGCTGCCATACCTCCCTGCCAAGATGGGCTGTAATTCCTCTGGAACTGTAAGATCAAATAAACTCCTCCTCTATAAGTTGCTTGGGTCAGTGTTTCTATCACAGCAACAGAAAAGTGACTAATACATACATACTCTTTAAAAATAAAATATTATTAAAACTGGTATTTTACAGTCACATTTGTACCACTTTTCTAGTATATTCAAGGATGGTTTTGGTACTATATTAACTTTTGCATGTGTAATACATGTGTGTGCAGGTGTTGTGTGCATATGTGTGTGAAGAACAGAGGTCAACCTTAGGTGTTTTTTCTCGGGCACCATTCACTTTGCTTTCTGTCACTGGCCTGGAGTTCACTGAGTATGCTAAACTGGTTGGCCAGGTAGCCCCAGGAATCTACCTGTCTCTACCTCCGTCAGCACTGGGATCTTAGGTGCGCACCATTACACTTAACTTTTTTATGTGGGCTCTGGCAATGGAACTTAGGTGCATCTTCTTTTAGGGCAAACACTATAGAAACTGAGCTGCTTCACTTGCCTGTATACTTTAATTATAGATACACAGTGGGCACTTAAATAATGATCAGTCATTTTCCTTCCTCCTCCCCTTAACTATGTTCTGTTTCAAACTACTTTGCCAAAGCTCTTTTGCAATACCATCAGAAGAACTTTAAGCTTGCTAGTATATATTTAACAGTTTTTGCTATTCCTTTATAGATATATAACTACATTGGCATTGTAATTGGTCCAAACTCAACAGAAGTGAATATTCATATATAAACTTAAAAGCTACATTCATCCATGAAACATGTTTAGAAACTTGATAAGAATATGGGTTTTGAAGTCACCCTGCCTGATTCTGAGCACTGAATGCCACTTTAGGAGGCATGTGCCTGTCGCTGCTTTAAATCTCAGATTATTTCCACTCCCCCCAACCCATAACTTTTAAATTTCATTATAATTGAATTTTTGCGATTTTCATATAATATAGTTTGCTGACATTTAGATTCCCTCCCTTATCTGCACCTCCCCTCAAATTTAATGCACTCTTTTTTATATATAACACAGTCTTATATAGTCTGAGTTCTGTCCCTAAATATCCTTTAGTATTAGACCCACCAAGAGTCCTATCCCTGCAAGATACCATGTTCTCCATCCCAGAAGCTTCAATTGTCAGAAGTTCCTTAGGTTGGGTTGGGATTTTTTACCTACATCCCCATGTCTATGCTGGGATTTTGTCTGGTTGAGCTTGCATAGGACCTGTGCATGCTGTCATCACTGTTGTGAGTTCGTGTAAGTAACTGTTCATCTGTCTGGAAGACTGTTTCCTTGTGGTCATTCACCCCTCTGTCTCTTAAAATCTTTCTGCCTCCTCTTCCACAATGATTCCTGAGTCACGAGGTGGAGGTTTGAAATAGGTGTCCTAATCAGGGATAAGCACTCTGAGACCTCTTGTTCACTGCTCATTGTGTAATGTGGGTTTCTGTGTTAATCTGGATAAGGAAACTTCTCTGGTGAGATTTGAGAGATACATGCAACGTATACATACAGGTTGCACTGAAGATGTGTCACTTAGGCTTACATGTCTCACAGACACTGTGTTGACTAGTTGTAGAACTCTGTAATGGTCTCCATCTGTTGCAAAATAAACAAAAAACAAAAAACAAAAAAAAGCTTCTTTGATGAGGGTGAAAAGTACACTTGTCTGTATGTATGAGGGTGCGTATTTGGAATAAAGTACAAAATTATGTTGGTATAGGCATGTGGCAAAACTAAGATTTTCTCTAGGCTCTATGGCCCCTCGGTCAAATACTATGTTTAGAGTACCCCACATGAGTAACCCATTCTGATTTCCACAGTGGTTGCATGCACCACTTTGCAATCTCACCAACAGTGGATGAGGGTCACCCTTTCCCTACATCCATGCCAACACGTGGTATCATTTGTTCTTTTAATCTTAGTCATTCTGACTGGAGTTAAATAAAATCTTTAAAGTAGTTTTGGTTTGCATTTCTCTAATTACTAAGGATGTTAAACACTTTTAAAGTTGTTTCTTAGCCATTGCTTTCTTCTTTTGATCCATAGCCCCCCCCCTTTTTTCTGTCTTTTTGAGACAGGGTCTCCCTATAGCCCCAGCTGTCCTGGAACTCACTATGTAGACCAGGCTGGCCTCGAACTCACAGACATCCGCCTGCCTCTGCCTCCCGAATGCTGGAATTAAAGGCGTGCACCACCATGCCCGGCCATAGCCCATTTTTAATAGGGTTATTTGTTTCCTTGCTTTTTTTTTTTTTTGAGTTCTTTGTATATTCTGGATAGTAATCCTTGGTCAGATGAATAGCTGGTCAAGGTTTTCTCTCTCTGTAGACTTTCTCTTTACCTGATTGGTTGTTTCCCTTGCTGTACAAAAGTTTTTTTCATTTAATGAGGTCCCATTTGTCAATTTTTGACCTGAATTCCTGAGAGAATGATGTCTGGTTTAGAAAGTTCTTTCCTGTACCTATAACCTGAGGGTACTGCCTATGTCTTCTTCTAACAGTTTCACCATTTTAGGCTTCATATTGAGTTCTTTGATCCATTTGGAGTTGACTTTTGTGCAGGGTGATTACTAGGGCTCTAATATCATTTTTGTACATGTGGAGATTCAATTTTGCCAGCGCCATTTATTGAAGATACTATCTCTCCTCCTGTGTGTGTTCTTGGCACCTTGTCAAATACCAGGTGGGTGTAACTGTATGCACTCATGTTTGGGTGTTCTCTTTTGTTCCCTTGATCTACAAGTCCATTTTTGTGCCAATATCATGTTGTTTTTATGACTATGTCTTTAATATAGATTGAGGTCTGACAAGGTAATCCCCTGGCATTACTCTTTGTGCTCAGGATTGCTTTGGCTATCTTGGATAGTTCATGTTTTCATATGACTATTAGGATGGATATTTCTATTTTTGTGAAGATTGTCATGGGGATTGTGTAAATTGCTTTTGAGAGGATGGTCATTTTCACCATATTGATTCTACCAATCCATGAACACGTGAGGTCTTTCCATCTCCTCAATCTCTTACTAACATACCTCAACATAATTAAAGCCATATATAACAAACCCACAGCCAACATCTTTCTAAGTGGAGAAAATCTGGAAGCATTCCCATTGAAATCAGGAACCAGACAAGACTCTCCACCATCTCCACTTCTCTTTAACATAGTACTTGAAACTCTTGCAAGAGGAATAAGACAAGAGCAGGAAATTAAAGGAGTAATAATTTGAAAAGAAGAGATCAAATTATCCCTTTCTGCAGATGATATTATATCTAAGAGATAACAAAAATTCCACCAGAAAACTCCTAGAAATTATTAATACGTTCAGTAAAGTGGCAGCTTACAAAATTAATCTACAAAAGTCTGTGGTCTTTCTATATACCAATAACAATCAATCAGAGAAAGAGCACATGGAAACACTCCCCTTCACAATAGCTGCAAAAACAACAACAACAACAACAACAACAAAAAAAACAACAACAACAACAAAAAAACCCATCTTGGAATAAACCTGACCAAAGACATTAAAAACCTCTACAATGAAGATATTAAATCTTTAAAGAAAGAGATTGAAGAAGACATCAGAAGATGGAAGGACCTCCCATGCTCATGGATTGGAATAATTAAAATTGTGAAAATTACCATCTTACCAAAAGCCATTTATAGATTCAATGCAATGCCAACCAAAATCCCCATGACATTTTTATAGAATTGGAAAAAAACCATCCTAAGATTCATATGAAAGGCAAAAAGACCTTGGATAGTCAAAGCAACCCTGAACACTAAGAGCAACGCTGAGGGAATTACTATATCAGACTTTAAACGGTATTACAGAGCTATAGTCATAAAAACAACATGGTACTGGCACAAAAAAAGACTCCCAGACAGTAACCCAGCATAGAACTGGGAAAATGAACAGCAGACCCCAATGTTCTCTAAAGGAATATTGACAATTGATTGCTGCTAGATGAGATCTTCTACAACAAGGATCTCTAGGTAGGTTGACTAGATTCAGCAGACTGACAAGCACTGGGGAATGGCTGGGGTTGCCGATAAAACAGTGGACAGTAACAGGGATGACAGAGTATATGGGCTCCAGTGTGTGGGAGGGGGAGGCTATGAGAGGGTGCCATTTGAGAAATGGGTATATAGATGAATAAGATTGTCTGGGATGTTCTGTAGGATATACACACAAAAAAAATCAACAAATTTTTAAAAAAGACTTTTATTTGAGGAGGAAGTATAAAAATTTACTTCATGTTAAATAGTAGAGGTGATAAACATTACCAGTGAAATCTACCTGATGACTTTATATCTATGCTCAGGTACTAACTATCCAAGTATAACCAACTGTGACTAGTAATCATCAGATACATAGAGATTAAAGACACATGTGCAAACATCTAAGTGTTAGTAGCATTAAAAATGTAGGAAAGAGCATATTTTAAAATGAAATGGAGATCTTTTTAAAGGTTAAAACCTCATTTAATTTTATGTCTTTCAGGGTTTATACTGAGTTCAATATTGTATAACTGTATTAATTCAACTGTGAACCTAAAAAGTTACAGCCACTTTTCAAAGAGATGTATCCTTGCTCTGGAATGTGTTACTGAGTATGTTAAAGTTATAATGAAATGCATCTTCTAATCATGTGGTTATTAAATTAAAAAAAAAGACTCATCTGACATTCACCTCTGGTAGTACATCAGGTTGTTCCACTGTAAAGTTACTCTCTCCCCTTTCCACCACTTTATATTGTACTTTGGAAGGAAGTTGATATATGTCAGCCACACTTAGTAGTGAGCATTGTGCTTCATCTCTGAGGATGGAATGCATACATAAATTAGTTGGAGTTTGCATCCACTTCTCTTTCACTGATTTACTCAGTAATTTATTAATATTGGTGTGGACTTAAGGATATTTATTTTGGAATTTAGGTTATGATTCATATTACTATATTTCAGGTTTAGTTCAAACTGATGTGGCTTTGGCCATTGGGAGGTTTTGCAGTTGACTACTACGTCCCCATTGTCCTGATTTAAGTGTTTGCTGTTTGCTTACTTTCTTACATAAGACGCTATAAGCTCTTCTTGTGTCTTCCCTGCCTGAGATCTAAAATCAGATGTGACTCTGAGGAGTTGCTTTGAGAACAGTATCGGAACCCAGGATGTGGGCAGTAGCTGTGATTACTACTCCTACTGTGTCATTTCTTCTAGATCCCCTCAGCTGACAGAGCAAGGAAATGTGTGTGTGGATGCCAGCCCATGGATAGAAGCACATTTATGTAGCCCATTGTATATACACTAAGTTAAGTGACAGTTCAATGTATATTTTAATGAGTGTTTCATTAGTCTTATAGTATACATTCTTTTGAGGTGACAGTCACATAATAAAATTAACTTAAAAAATGACCCATAGAGCTATGAAACAAAATTGAAGACCCAAATATGAGTACATTCAATTTCAGTCACCTGATATTTGACAAAGGGGCCAAGAACATTCACTGGAGGAAAGACAGCATGTTCAGCAAATGGTGCTGGCAAAACTGGATCTCCACCTGTAGAAGAATGAAACTAAACCCCTATCTTTCACCCTGCACAAAAGTCAATTCCAAATGGATCAAAGACCTCAATGTGAAGCCTGAAACTCTGAAACTTTCAGAAGAAAATATTGGCAATAACCTACAAGATATAGTTGTAGGAAAGGATTTTCTAAACAGAACATCAGTTGTACAGGCAACAAGATCAAGAATCAACAAATGGGACTTCATTAAACTAAAAAGCTTCTGTACATCAAAAGAAGCAACCAAGGAAGTGTAGAAAAAACCCACAGAATGGGAGAAAATCTTCAGTGGCAGATCTGACAGGTTTAACATCCAGGATATATGACAAACTCAAAAAGCAAAGAATCAAGAAAGGAAGTAACCCAACTAAAAGATGGGCTAAGGAACTGAACAGGGAGTTCTCAAAAGAAGAAACAAAGGCAGCTAAGAGCTTCTTAAAAGGTGTAGCATGCCTTTAATCCCAGCACTCAAGAGGCAGAGTCAGGCAGATCTCTGTGAGTTCAAGGCCGGCTTGGTCTACATAGTGAGTTCCCGGACAGCTGGGGCTACAGGGAGACCCTGTCTCAAAAAGACCCCCCCCCCAAAAAAAGCTGTTCAACATCACTAGTAATTAGGGAAATGCAAATTAAAACCACTTTAAGATTTCATCTTACCCCACTCAGACTGGCTAAGATCAAGAAAACAAATAACAGAACAAATGATACCAAATGTTGGAGAGGATGTGGGGAAAGGGGAACGCTCATCCACTGCTGGTGGGACTGCAAACTTGTTCAACCCCTATGGAAAACAGTGTGGAGAACTCTTAAAAAACTGCAAATAAACCTACCATTTGACCCAATTATACTACTCCTTGTCATTTACCCAAAGAACTCATCCTATTGCAGAGACATCTGTGCATCCATGTTTGTTGCTGCTCTTTTCACAATAGCTAAGGAATGGAAGTAACCTAAGTGTCCCTCAACGGACAAGTGGATAATGAAAATGTGGTTCAGTTATACAATGGAGTAAAGAAAAATGAAATCGTGAAATTTCAGGTAAATGGATGGAACTAGAAACTGTTATACTAAGGGGAGTAACAGAGACTCAGAAAAAACAAAAACAAAAACAAAAACAAAATACATTTGTTCTCCCTCATATGTGGATCCTAGCACCAAATCCTGATAAGTGAGTATGTATCCAGACAAAACTACAGGAACCAGGATAATGGAAAGGAACCAGGATCGTGAAATTTCAGGTAAATGGATGGAACTAGAAACTGTTATACTAAGGGGAGTAACAGAGACTCAGAAAAAACAAAAACAAAAACAAAAACAAAATACATTTGTTCTCCCTCATATGTGGATCCTAGCACCAAATCCTGATAAGTGAGTATGTATCCAGACAAAACTACAGGAACCAGGATAATGGAAAGGAACCAGGGAGGTAAAGAAAGAATAAAGAAAGAATCTGAAAGAGAAGAACAGTAGAAAGCAGGTGTTAATAAGGGATATATCGATAAAAACTGGTTTATTTTAAGGGGAGGGGGGAGGGAAGGTTATATAAGGAACCTAGGGGATAAAGGGAATGAAGGAGCTCGAGAGGTGGGACCATAGGAGAAGGGTATTATTAAGGGAGAAATGGGAAAAATGGGGGCACCTTAAATGGGGAAACAATGGTGGAAGTGTTAGACATATGAGATAAACAATGCCTAGCTAGTTTTAGAAAACCAGAGGGAATCATATTAGTCCAACAACCTACTGATAAATTATACATACAACTGGATCAATGGATATAATATGTGTCTAGGCAAGGTTTATCTGAGAATGTTTGGTCTTTGCCCAAGCTTTATCTACATGGCACATGGTAATTAGAAGTACCAGACTGGTGGAACTAACCTGTTAGGATGTTTAACAGCCATACTTTGAGGCCTATAAAAATTTGGTCAGAGGGACATAAAGGACAGTTTTTGCTCCTTGCCCTCCTAGGTCCACTAAGTTCCACGGGACTATGATCATCTCTCAAAATGTCCTGTAACTGTATTGAGTCACCTGTCCTCTTGAGTAAGGAGGCTGTAGAGACCCGACCGGATGCACTTGGACCAGTGTCCAGTCTACAAAGAGGAGGATCAACACAGAGGAAACATTTTTTTCCATTCTTCCAAGCAAGGCCAGCCATGGTTGAGCAAGACCTTTGACTTATCTTCACATGGAACTGGTACAAGAAAGGAGTTAGGGGCTTCTCCCAAGCCCATGTGACTCCTGAGGAACAGATCCTCCAATGGCCTTAGGAGTAAAAATAAATTGGTTTATCTGGGCCAACTGTATGGTCTTAAACACCCAAAAGGAAGGTATAACCAAAGATTAAAGGGTCAAAATAATTTTTTAAGAGTCCACATGTATAGCTAAAGGCTACATAACAAAAAAGAATGCCAGACAGGCGATACCTTCCTTTGAGTTGTTGGCCAGGGTGGCCCAAGAGACTCCCAGACAGTAGTAACCCAGCATAGAACTGGGAAAATGAACAGCAGACTCCAATCTTATCTAAAGTAGTATTGACAAGTGATTGTTACTAGATGAGGAACAGCTGATCTTCCTAAAACAAGGCTCTCTAGATAGGCTGACTAGATTCAGTAGATGGGCAAGCACTGGGGAATGGGTGGGGACGCCGACAACACAATGGACAGTAACAGAGATGACAGAGTATATAGGCTCCAGTGGGGGGAGGGGGGTATGGGAGGGTGCCATTTGGGAAATGGGTATATAGATGAATAAGATTGTTTTGGATGTTCTGTATGATATACACACAAAAAAATCAACAAATAAAAAAATTAGTTATATTTGAGGAGGAAGCATAAAAATGTACTTCATGTTAAATAGTAGAGGTGATAAACATTAAAACTGAAATCTACCTGATGACTTTATATCCATACTCTGGTGCCAAGGATCTGAATGTAACCAACTGTGACTAGTAATAATCAGATATAGAGACTAGAGACGCATGTGTGAACATCTGTTAGTAGTATTAAAAATGTGTCGTTCTGTAGAAAACAGTATATTTTCAAATGAAATGGAGATCTTTTTTAAAGGTTAAAAACTCAATTTTATGTCTGACAGGGTTTATACTGAGTTCAATATTGTATAACTGTATTAATTCCTCTGTGAACCTAAACATTTACAGCCACCTTTGAAAGAGATGTATCTTTGCTCTTGAAATTGTTATTATGTTAAAGCTGTAACGAAATTCTTCTAATCACATGGTTATTAAACAAATTAAAAATTAAAAAAAGAAACAAACAAAAAAATCACAGATTTAAAGTTTTCAATGAATAGGTCTTTAATATCTTTGGTTAGGTTTATCCCTAGATAGTTTATTTTGCTTTTCTGAGGCTATTGTGAATGGAAGTGTTTCCCTGAACTCCTTCTTGGATTACTTGCTATTTGTATATAGAAAGACTACCTATTTTTGTAGAATAATTTTGTAATCTGTCACTTTGCTGAAAGTGTTGATCATTTCTAGAAGTTTTCTGGTGGAGTTTTGGGATCTCTTGTGTATAATATCATAACATCTGCAAATAAGGACATTTGACCTATTCTTTCCCAATTACTACCATTTTAATTTCCTTCTATTGTCTTATTGGTCTCGCTAGAGTTTCAAGCAGTATATTGAAAAGGAGTGTGGACAGCAGACAGGCTTGTCTGGTTCTGATTTTAATGGTAATGCTTCCAGTGTTTCTCCATTTAGAATGATGTTGGCTGTGGATTTGTTGTACATAGCCTTAACTATACTGAGGTATGTTCTATTTATTTCAATTCACTCTACGACTTTTATCATGAATGAATGCTGAATTTTTCCAGATACCTTTTCTGATCATGTGATTTTTGTCTTTAAGTCCATTTATATTATTTAGCATATTGATTTACATATATTATTCATTTACCTCTGAAACGGTTGGATGATCTTTTGAATGTGGGCCAGTATGTGATTTGTATTTTCTTGAGAATTTTTGTATCTGTATTGATTCGGGATATGGGCCTATAGTTTTGTTTTTGTAGTATCTTTTGCCTTCCAAAGAATTACTGTAGTACTGACATCACAGAGTTTGGAAGTTCTTTCTCTGTTTCTATGTTTTTGAATAATTTAAGTAGTATTGGTTAATCTTCTTTGAAGGTTTGGTAGAATTCTGCTGTGAATCCATCTGGGCATGGGCTTTTTTTTACTCAGGAGGCTTTGTGCTGCTGTTTCGATTTCCTTATTTGCTATGGGTTTCTTTAAGCTCTTGGTCTCTTCTTGTTTTAACTTTGGTGGTTTCCATGAATCTGAAATTCACCCACTTCTTTTATATTTTCAAATTTAAGAGAGTATAGGTTTTCAAAGTATTCCTTATAATGCTCTGGATCTTTTTTGTGTCTGCTGTAATGATTCCCCTTTCATTTTTTATTTTTATTTTTTAATTTGGATTTTCTCTTTCTTTTGGTTAACTGGGCTAAGGGTTTGTCTATCTTGTTTACCCTTTCAAAGAACCAGCTCTCACTCACTGATTCTTTTTATTGTTTTCTTTGTTTTCATTTCATTTGATTTTTGTTATTTCTTCTTATCTGCTGGGTTTGGACTGATTTTCTTCTTGCCTTTCCAAATTCTTGAGTTGTACTATTAAGTAATTTCTTTGTGCTCTTTATGATTTTAGAGCTATAAACTTCCCTCTTAGGCCTGCTTTTATTGTGTCCCAGAGGTTTTGTGTTGTGCTATCATTGTCATCTACTTCTAGGAGTACTTTTGCTTCTTTCTTGATTTCTTCACTGACACATTCATCATTCAGGAGTGTGTTGTTTAATCTCCAGGAATTCGTTAGTTACCGGAGCTTCTTTTGTTGTTGATTTTAAGCTTTATTATGTTGTCTAATAGAATGGACAGAATTATTTGAAATATATTTGAAATATATATATATATATATATATAATATTTGGTATTAGTTGATGTTTGTTAAGTGCCCCAGTATGTGGTCAACTATAGAACTTCCATGGGCTGTTGAGTAAAATTTGTATTCTTTGTTGCTTGGGTGGATTACTTAGTAGATGTCTATTAGGTCCATTTGATATATGATATCATTTAATTCAGATGTTTATCTGTTGACTCTTTATCCAGTTGACCAGTCTATTGGAGATAGTGAGGTAGCGAAGTCCCCTACTATTACTGAGTTGGGGTTAATGTGTCTTGAAGTCTATAGTAAGTACTCTCTTTATGAAATTGGGAGCACCAGAGTTTGGTGCATATTAATGTTCATGACTGTAATGTCATTTTGGTCATTTGCTTCCTTGTTCAAAATGAAGTGACCTTCTTTATCTCTTCTGAATAATTTTAATTTAAAGTCTATTTTGTCAGATATTAGAATTGAAATGCCTGCTTGTTTCTTAGTGTCATTTGCTTATAATGTTTTTTTCCATCCTTTCACCATGAAGTAGTGCCTATCCTTGAAGGGGCGATGAGCTTCTTGCAGATAACAAAAAGATGGATTTTCTTAATCTATTCAACTGGTCTGTGTCTTTTGACCTGGAAGTTGAGGGCATTGATATTTAAAGTTATTATTGAAAGATGTGTGTTGGTTACAGTCATTTTAATTTCTGTTTGTGCTCTTGGTCCTATTTTTGTGTTTCCATAATTATGCCTTCATTTGTTTATCTTTCTGTAGCCTCTTGGGTCATTCCTTTCTTCATCCCTTTTTATTGCTTTTAGTATTCTCTGTAGGGCTGGTTTTGTAGACATGAATTCTTTCGGCCTATTCCTGTCATAGAAAATTTTTCTTTCCCTGTTGACTAAGACAGTTTTCTTAGGTAAAGTATCCTGAGTTGGCATCTATGATCATTTAGAACACAGAATACTTTGCTCCAGGCTCTTCTGGCATTCACACTTTGCACTGAAAGGTCAGCTGTAATTCTGATGAGTTTTCCTTTATAGGTAACATGTCATTGCTTCCTTGCAGCTTTCTGCATTCTCTCTTTGTTCTGTATATTTAGTGTTTTTACTATGATATGTCATGGGGAGTTTGTTCTTGTCCTGTCTATCTGGTGTTCTGTGTGAGTCTTGTATCTGTATGTATGTCTTTTCTTAATTTAGGGAACTTTACTTCTAATAATCCCATTGAAGATCTGATCAATACTATTGACTTGGAGTTCTTTTCCTTCCTCTATGCCTCTGATGCATAAATTTGGTCTTTTCATGGTGTCCCACATTTCCTTCATATCCTTTGCTTGGCTGGTTCAATTCTTAAGTTTATTGTTCAGTCTTGATATTCTGTTTTCCATTTCATTCATTCTGGTGGTGAGGCTTTTTTTCTGTTGTTTCAAACTGGCTCATTGAATTTTTCAATTCCATCTTCATTTCAGCCCGAGTTCTCCAAAATTTTTCTATCTTTCATGAACTCACTTCCCAAACCTGAATTGTCTTTGTCATTTCATTCAGCCTGTATATTTGTATTTTCTTGAGCTTCAGTCAGGAGTTTATCCCTATCTTCTTTGAGTTCTTAAAATTGTTTGTGTGTTCTTTAAATATGTTAAATTCTTTGAACATGTTTATAGATGATCTTTTAAATTTGTGTCCTGGGGTTCCTCTGGGTAATTCTCATTGTGGCACATTTCTATGAAATTGGTGGGGTTCGATATGCACATATGATTTTGGTTTTTCATATTATTGGTGTGTGTGTGTGTGTGTATAATTTGCATTTTTATCGTGGTCTGGGCATGCGTATTTCTTTTGTTACTTGTGTATTTCATATGAAATCCAAGTCTGCCTGTCCGCCTGCCTTCATTGGGTTGAAATTTGAGTCTTTGATATTGTTGAGTGTATCTTGGTTACCTTCTAACCCGGTATAAATAGTTACTTGGTTTGGGCTTCAGGTCCTCTTTTTTGATTTTTTTATTGGAGGGACTGGATGGATCCAGGCAGGGTAGTCAGGAGCTTTCCAGGAGGGCAAAGGAGCCTAGGCCCAAATTGAGGTGATGAATTATCAGCTGGGACGGCTCTAACTAGCTAAGCAAAGAAGCCCCGGAGCCAAGTGACGGTAGCTGATCTCAGAGCAAGGGAATGGTGACAGGGCACAACAGGATCTGGCTACCTCTCCCAGCTAGACAGGTGCTCTCTGGCAGTATCAGCTGGACAGGGCCAAGGCCCAAGGTGAGAAGATGGGAACAGAATGGGCTGGTTCTTATTAGTTAGCAAAGAAGGCCTGAGCTCTAGAACAGAGGGATTTGAGATGGTCCCAAAGCAGGGTAGGATGGTGGGATTTGGGTAACTCACAGGGGCTAGCTGAACAGGATGGGCTGGTTCTTACTAGGTAGCAGAGAAGGTCTAAGCTCTGGAACAGTGGCTGAAGATGGCTCCAAAAAGGGAAGGGCGAGGTGGGATTTAGGAAACTCATCCAGACTAGTCAGGTTCTCTCTGGCAGCCTCACGAGGTTCAGAAAATGGAACTCCTGCAAAAATCTCTTGCTCAGAGTTTCCCTGTCTTGAAATTATGCCTTATCTTTTATTCTTCCTTTAGAGAACAGAATTCAGCATCTTATCTCCAAAAGAGTTCAGAAAAATGTGTTTACTAGAGAACCTTCAACAAAGAAGAACATTCTAAATCAGTGTGCACCCTCAGTTCTTGGTCATGCTGCAAATCACCCTCTGGTCTGTCCTATTGTTCAGATTCCCAGATTATCAACTTGGGCCCTTAATTTTATGCTCCATGAGGATTCCCCTCAGAAGAGGGCTAGAAATAGAATGACACTACTGTTTTATATAGGGTTAAAAACCAACAAAAATCTTCTCTTTTGTGTCCTGAAACTTTGATCTAATTAAGAATAAAGCAGTCAAGACAGGGTTAGCTTGAGGATGATATTCTTTCTAATTCTTTAGGATATGGAAAAAATTAACCATGGCTCTCTTGTTTTTCATCTCTCTGTTGTACCTTTCATGATTATATTCTGCTCTAATCTAAATGAAATACTGTGAGTGATATGTTAGTTGGATATTTGGTGGACATGTCCTTTCTTCATAAAGTCAGGAAGATCAGGCCAGGCGTGGTGGCATACACCTTTAATCCCAGCACTCAGAAGGCAGAGGCTGGTGGATCTCTGTGAGTTCAAGGCCAGCCTGGTCTATATAGTGAGTTCCAGGCCAGCTGGGGCTACAGGGAGACCCTATCTCAAAACGATCAAAAATAAACAAACAAACAAATGAATAATTATAATAAACAAATGAATGAATAAAAAATCACAAAGGTCACAGGAGATTGTATTGTGACAATGTAGATAATATGAAGGAATCAGAGAGATGTTTTTCAAAATGCTCTCTTGTCCTTCCTTTTGCCCAGTTCCATGCTGCTTTCCATGAATCTATTCCTCAATTTCAGAGGTATGTACACTGACTTATTTCCCAACAAATACTACAGTCCCTACACTTCTGCCTTGTAAACACTTTTAATCATATGGATTCTGATGAAAGCTTACACTTCTAACTTTAAACTGTTACCACATCCTCCAACCTCACCACCCGGATAAGATTAAACACCACATTCGGCCACATTTGAGACCTTTAGCTTATTTATACTAGTTTATTCTTCATGTCCCATAGCTTCAAGCAGGCATCTCAGTACATGTTACAACTGTTTAACAGTATTTCTCTATTAAAAACCAGTAAGATGAGAATGGAAGGTTGGAAAAAGGTACTGGGGGAGAAAGATGAAAAAGAACAAAGTATAATGACACATATGCATGAAAATGCCTTGATGAATCCCATTACTTTGAATTTTAAATTTAAAAAATTAATAAAAATGTTTTAAAGATAGGTATCTTGTTCTAACTTTGTAATGAGAATAAATTAGGTAAAGAGGACCTTGCTTTACTAATGAAAGTAGAACATATTAAGTAAGCAAGCAATACACACAATTTCAAAAGAAGCATTTAAAATTACAAAATTAAAATTGTTTTAAAGTATAAGAAATTCACATATTGTACCTTTTTTAAGGTTTATTTATTTTTATTGTTTACTTTTTGTGTGTGTATGAGTGTAATGCCTGCGTGTATGTACATGCACCCGTATTGTGCAATGCCCATGGAGGTCAGAGAGAGTGTTTGATCCCCTGCAACTGGAGTTATGAACGGTTGCTAGCTGCCATATGGGTGCTGGGAATTGAACCAGATCCTCTGCAAGAGCAGCCAGTGCTCTTAACTGCTGAGCCATCTCTCCAGCCTCACGTTTTTTATTTATAATTATTAAAAGGTCAACAAATTCTAGGTTAAAAATATAACTATTAAATTCATTATTGTGAAAGAGAATGTCCACAAAGTCAAAAGATGTAAGATCACTTTTACAATACCTTTTCAAAATTATACCCTGTAAACATTTTCTAAAATGTGTAATACCTGAAAAATTATCTACTCAATACCTTATAATCATCTCTAAATCTAATGGGACATAAATGCATTTCATCACAGACTAAATTCTTCAATGACTGTTAAAATGGGAATCAAAAACTTATTATAACCTAGTAGTCTGGCTTGCAGCAAGCATTAATCAGAAGTCATAATAAATCCACATGCTTCTTCAGACAGCACATTAGTCAAACTGTTTTCTATGATAACGACATTGAGTAATGGGCTCTGAGTTAGAAGGGTCAATCATAAACTCATCAAATGCTTCATTTAATTTCTTAATTTGGACAAACACAATTTGTTTATGGGAAAGATATCAGGTGTTCGTGAATGAATAATGGTTATGAAACCAAACTCCATTAATCAGCTCATGATTACAAATGACTTAGAGATTGTTTATTCTAATTTCATTCATTTGGGTCAACAAAGAAAACATGAGCAAATGAAACCATTTGGAAAAAAATGGCACATTTATTTCTCCATATTTAATAAGGCAATGATAAATACTCTTTCAGTAACTATATCAAAAGGATTTTATTACTCAGATTGATACCATCACTTTTTACAAGCCATTAGTTAATGCACATGATTTGAAATGACAGAAAGTGAGGATAAACAAAATACAAAATACTATCCTCTTTGATGCTATTGAAGACATACTTAATTTAGAAGTTCTTCCTGATCCTTTGGCCAGAGGCAGGGACATGTGTGCTTTCTCTGCACTTTTTAACACTTGTACTTTGTCCCCATGTGGTATGGACTAAGTACTTAAACAATGGATGAATGTCTAATGTATTGTGCTATATTGTATTCATTTGCACAGCTTTCTTGTACACTACACAGGGAGTGCCAAGAAAGCAAGAACTGTATCTTAGAAAATGCTGCATTTTCACTGCCTAGCATAAGGCCTAGCCAAATTTATTTTTATTTAAATAAATTCTATGGGAAAGTATGCCATCATGTAAAACTCAGACTAATTTAAATGACAGCAAAATTTTGACTACTCTGTATTATTTTTTTAAACCATATCACTAAAGAAAGAAGCAAATTTCATTAAAATTCCTTAAAGAAGCCTGTTCTCCCTTCAATTTCTACTAAATGGCAATATGGAACCTGCTGAACTCCATGCCTAGGACTACTGTCTGTCCAGCAGCCATCAGCGGCTATGCTGGATAAACTATCAATATTTGCTCCTAATCTGCCCTGTGTATTCTTCCTAAACACTTGGCTGGTGAACTTTATAGACAACATCACATAGAATGTCTTGCCCTTGAGCTGTTGATTGGGTTTAACTACTAGAAGACACACCGAAGAGAGATCAATGAGAGTGCAAGATATAAAAGAAGCTAAGGTTTAGTCCCTGCTGGCTTTGAGAGTACTAACTTTCTCCCAAGGATCCCATTTGTTAGGGCAGACCTCTTATGTACCTCTCATGATGTTCTAAAACTGCTCTCTCCATTTTCCTTTACAGGCCTGGAGGAGGTAAATTCTCCAATTGTTCCAAGGCTAGGAAACCTTTTTTTTTTTTCATTTTTTAAATTGAATTTTTGGGAATTTCTCAACATTATGTTTTGGTCATATTTAGAACCCCTCCTCTATGTGCATCCCCCTAATAACCCCTGAAAGCCTCTGAACTGAAACCTGTGTCCCCAAAGGCCCTTTAGTGTGGGTCCATTCACCAGAGCTTGGTCAACTTATAGTGTCATGCCCTTAAGAAAACTGACTCTCCCGCTCCCAGCAGCCACCTGTTGAGAATAGTTTCTAGCAAGGGTTGGCACTTCCTGACCACCTCCCTACTTCCAACCTGGGATTTTGTCTGGCTTATGTTTATGTGAGTCATGTGCATGCTGTCACCATTGCTGTGAGTTCCAGGCCAGGCTGAGAGCCTGTCTTAAAAGCCTAGTCCCTCCAAAAAAGTATACTTATATGAAAACTACTATTGTTACAGGAAGAATTCTGAGATTTTTCAGGCTTAACATAATCCTTTCAAGAGATGTCACAGAAACTAATACATATAATATATTAACTTATTAACTTAAAAGTATTAAAATTTGTTTTTTAATGGTTCTCCACACTGATTACGCCAGTTTGCAATACTACCAGCAGTGAAATGAGTATTTCTCTTTCTCTGCATCCCCGCCAGCATTTGGTGCCATTTGTTCTCTTGATCTGACTGGTGGAAGATAAAGTCTTAAAGTAGTTTTAATTTACATTTCCAAAATTACTAACGATGTTGAATGCTTTTTAAGGTACTTCTTAGCCATTTTTATTCTTCTGAGAACTCTGTTCAGAAACCATAGCCCAGGGTCTAATTGGCCATTTGTTTTCTAAAATAAATCTACAATATTGATCCAATTATACCAATCCTTGGCATATAACCAAAAGACTCCGCATTATACCACAAAGATACCTGCTCAGCTATGCTTGTTGTTGCTCTTTTCACAATAGCTAGGAAATGGAAGCAACCTAAATGTCCTTCAGTTGCTGAATGGATAATCAAAATGTTATACATTTTACACAATGGAGCTCTACTCAGTGGTGAAGAAAAATGAAATCATGAAATTTGCAAGAAAATGGATGGAACTAGAAATTTATACCAAGGAAGTAACACAGACTTGAAAAAAAAAAAGCCGCATATTATATTCTCTCTCATTTGGCAGTCTTAGCTTCAAATATTTACATATAAGAATATATATTGACGTACCCACAGGAGTCAGGAAAATGGAAAAGAACCATTGGGGTAAAAGGGAAGAAAAAGCTCAAGAGAGAGGGATAGTAGGAAACAGGTGTTATAAAGGGGAAAATGGGAGACAACTTTAAATTGGAGAAGGAAAGAACAGGGAGGGTTATACAGGGAGGGCAGGGAGAGAGGAGAGATAAATAACACCTAAGTGGTGCATGAAAACTCAGAGGAAAATGTATTAGTTTAAAAGCCTACTGAAAAGTATAATCATACACACATACACACACATATGGAGAGAGGGAGAGGGAGGAGGCAGGAGGGAGGGAGGGAGAGAGAGACAGACAGACAGACAGACACACACACACACACACACACACACAGAGAACATATGTCTATAGTTGAAGGTTATATAACGAAACCACCACCACCACCACAGTGCCAGGCAGGGGAAACCTCTTCTCAAATTGTTGATCAGGGTAGTCCAAAAAACTCCTAAAATAACATAGGCCATTGCCACAGCCCTTGATTGCCTCCCAGAACTTGAAGGTAAGACCTTATTGATGAAGACAACACACTTGGACACAAGGACTTGGAACAATGGAGCTGGAACTGATCTGGAAGCCTCCTCCTTGAAGACTAGCTCTCATAGTATCAGAAGATACTATGCAAACAGCCAAAGGAGGAAACAAATCAGTAAGTCTATCTATCTGTAAAGTCTATGAACCACAATAATGACCAGCCCAGCCAATAATCTCTAGTGGTACAGTAGTGACATTTTTATCTTGGGGGTAATCAACACCTGTTCAATTGGACTTAAGTCCCACTATGTGGATAGGAACTCAAGTGTGGTACTTTAAATAGCCAAATACACATGGCTTGGAGAAGTCATAGATCCTAGAGGAAAACTTACTTTTGTCACATCCCTAGACCAATGTAATTTCTTACTGTATTCCAAATATGTATGCTTATATGTATAGTCAAGTGTACCTCTCAGAATTCAAAGAAGTCTATTTTTTTCAGCAGAAGGAGACTGTTACAAAGACCCACAAATGGTCAAATGTGGAGACTAAGTGTCTATGAGGTGCCCAGCCCTAAGTAACACATCTACAATGCAACCTCTACATCTAAGGCTCAGGAAACACAGCAGAACAGGGTAGAAAGAATATTAATGCACCTCTCAACTTTCACCAGTGAAGCTCCCTCATGCAACAGATGTTGATTAACCCAGAAAGCTACAACTGGTCAAAGTACAGAGACTAAGAGAGTACAAAATCCTTATCCCTGAATAGGGCACTTGTTCTCTCTGCCACCCAAGACTCAGGGAATCATTGTGGAAGAAGGGGGTAGAAAGATTGTAAGAGCCAGAGGTGGCTGATGACATTGGGAAACATTTTCCAGACAGGTGGGAAGTTACTCACATGAACTTACAGCAATGGTTAACAGCATGCCCATTATCCATGTAAGCTCAAGCCAGACAAAATGCCAGCATAGAAGTGGGGAAGTGGGTAAGAAGCCCCAATCTCAGCTGAGGAACTACTGGAAATCATTAACTACTGGGGAAGGATGTGATACAAGATAGGTTAACCAGGTTTCAGTGGATTGAGGCATACTGAAGGATATATATAGGGACACAAATTTGACTCGGTAGGCCTCAATATATATGAGAGAGATATGAAAACTGGTGGAAGCTATAAGGGGGTGAAGATAGGGGAGGGGATCTAAATATGATCAAAATATACCATATGAAATTTGCAAAAATTTTATAAAAATTAAAATATTTAAGACTTCAAAACTGAAAATTACCTTTTATAAGCAAACATAACATACCAATGGCAAACTAATAAAACATTTCTGAAAGCAGGTATGTGTTAGTGATCAGATAACATGTTCACCTTCGACATTGTGACATAACACTGTCATCTACAAAGTTCATGCTTGATAATTGCACAATTGAGTTTTACAGACATACACACAAGTCATAAAATAAAAGTTTTAAGTAAGTTTGTGATTTTTGTGTTGTGCCGCATTTATACCTATCCAAGATGCATACAGTCCATGGGCCATGAGTTGGACATACCTGGATTGCTGAATTGAGTATGTTAAATGAACTATACAGGAGCAAGGAGAACTAGCCTGTGTGTTTTTGCATGTATGCATTTCTTACCACAAAGGCCAATTCTATTTCAAGGATTTATTATAAGGGAAATTAGAAAATAACAGGTCTAAATTGCAAGGGACAAGCTTTTCTTCTCAATTTAGGGTTAAGGAATAAGGGGGAAACACAGAGTGAACTTCCCAGACTTATATTTTTCTTTTTATATTTTATGTGCATGAGTTCATTGCCTGCATGTATGTAAGTGTACCCATACTGTGCAACATCTGTGGAGGCCAGAAGAAGGTGTCAGATCCCTGGAAATGGAGTTATGGATGGTTGTTAGTAACCATGTGAGTGCTGGAAAGTGCTGGAAATCAAAAACCAGGTCCTCTGCAAGAGCGATCAGCGCTCTTAACTGCTGAGCCAGCCCCCCCCCCCTATATATATATTTATTTTTTTGGTCACACTCTATCTCAGTTCCTATGGTGAATCTCTATAACTCTAAGTTCAAAATTAAATAGCGGTCCTAGAGTAAAAGTTAGCTTAACTGGTTCTAAGTGACATTGCACATAAATGGGTGAAATTCAGATGAGCTGTAACTGTGAGAGCATGTTCCCACTCACTTCACAACCAAAGAAAAAATACCTAACCTACTTGAGTTTGTGATAACTATTTCTCCCATAATTACTGAATGGTAACTATCAATGTGCCCATAATGAAGTTGGTCTAGCGTTTTCAATTACAAGAAAGCAGAAATAGTAAACAAAGGTATCAGAGCTCTGTCTTCCATTGTTACTCTTAATAGCAATTGCCAACAACGAGCAAAGCAGTTCTTAATGAAAATACTGGAGAAATTATTATGGAACAACAGATCCACCATTTCTTCTAAGAAATTGAATTCAAGATTACACTTAACTCAAGATCAGGCTATAACTTCATTGGTAGACTAACATAGGCTACCAGTAACATTTACTCACTCAACCAATCATCGATATGCTTTGCCTCTACTGCACAAGTTACTGCGGACTACAAATTGGAGAGATCTTACTTAGAGGGAATTGTGTAGAAATGTTTGCAACAGTGTATTTATAATTGCAGTGGGTACAAGATATTATATATATATTATATACACATACATAAAACAAATTGTAGAAAGGTAAAAAGAGAAATATATAAAAAATACATCAGGTTTAAATGGTATCCTAAGAATGTAAAACTGTAAACCAATAGAAGGAAATATATAAATAAGGAAGAAAATTTATACAATATCAATAGATGCACAGAAAACATTTATAAAATGAAATTTTTACTCCTGATAAAAATGTGATGAAAACTGGAAAAAGATGAAAAAATCCCAAACTTAAAACATACAGTTTTAAAAACAGACAAAGACTGTCTTTGGGTAAGAAATTGCATTATATCTCTAAAGAAAAAAAATCTGAATTTGTGGGATGCAAAATACAAGTTAAATGGTCAAATTAAATTTTATTTCTATATACTATGAACAATTAAAAATTTGAATTTAAACAAAAATGCTGTCCCAGAATATGATGTACAAAGGAATAAATTTAACAAATCCAAGAACTATATGCTGAAAAGTAGGTAATTTTGATCAAATAATTTCATGGGACACTAAATAAATGAAGAGTTATACCATATTCATGGACTAAAAGACTGAATGCTGCTAAGATCCATTATCCTCTCTCTCTCTCTCTCTCTCTCTCTCTCTCTCTCTCTCTCTCTCGGATCAAGGTCTCACTATGTTGCTCAGGCTGGTGCTCAATGTCTAGGCTCAAACGATCTTTCTTAGTGCTCCCAGGACCTGGAATGCATGTATTCAACTCTGCACCCAGTACAAACTGATTTATGATCAGAAAATCCAGCTGAATTTTTCTTCTCCATTTGTTTACTTTTGTGGCTATGTATGGGCCACATGCACTATGGCATGTGTGTGGAGGTCAGAGGACAGCTTCTCCAAGTCTGTTCTCTCCCTCCACCATGAGGATTCTGTGGCTCACACTTACATTATCAGGCTTGACAGCAGGTGTCTTTACTGAACAATCCCCCTGACCCCTGGATTTTTTTTTAAACAGAAAAAAAATAAGTCAGGTCTAAAATTTATATAGAACAAAAAACAGAACCAAAATTGCTAAAGCATTTGGAAAGGGAACAAATCACTAACTGATTTCATTGAATTTTTAAAAAATTATATTTTTATTATCTTTCAAAGACTTGGGTTTCATTATGACATTTTTCAAACAAAATTTTTTTTGTTGTCTCCCCCACCTCTTCTTTCCTATCCCCCTCCCTCCCTGGTGTGCTCTCCACCTCAGAAACCTGCTTTCTGTTCTCAAGTCACATGTGCACTTTTGCTCTCCCTGCTTTCTCAATACCTTCTGTCGCCTCCCCCCCCCCAGGTCTCCCATCTACTTTCATGATCTATACTGTCTCTTAGATCCCCTTATTTATATAACACAAACATTCGAAGTTAGAACCTGCAGATCAATGGAGCGGAATCAGTGGGGCAGAAAAGGGAATACAGAAAAACCTATGTGTATATGGTCAACTGATTGCACAAAGGCATAAAGGCAATTCAGTTGAAGAAAGACAAGCCCTAATGCATGCCATCAGGATAGTAGATGCCTTGTGCAAAAAAGAACTTTAAGTCAATACTTCAAACCACATATGTAAAAAGTAATTTAAAAAATGGTCATTGGGGCTGGGAAGATGGTTCAGTGGGCAAAGGTGCCTGCCACCAAGCCTGATGTCCAGAGTTCAATCCCCAGAGCCCACATGGTAGAAGGAGAAAACCGACTCCAACAAGTTGTTCTCTGACCATCACACATATGCCATGGCATACTCTCCCTCCTCTGCTGAAAATGATTAAATATAAAAAAATAAGTAGATCATATATCTAAATGCCAAAAACCCAAGGTGGGCATGGGAGCATGTATCTGTAATCCCAGTTATTTACGAAGCTTAGGCAGGAGGGTCATAAATTTGAAGCTGACTTGGGCTACATAGTGAGTACAAGACCAGCTTG
>NW_008341872.1:2835904-2846596 GCF_000622305.1 Nannospalax galili | reverse complement strand
CCCCCCCCCAGGTCTCCCATCTACTTTCATGATCTATACTGTCTCTTAGATCCCCTTATTTATATAACACAAACATTCGAAGTTAGAACCTGCAGATCAATGGAGCGGAATCAGTGGGGCAGAAAAGGGAATACAGAAAAACCTATGTGTATATGGTCAACTGATTGCACAAAGGCATAAAGGCAATTCAGTTGAAGAAAGACAAGCCCTAATGCATGCCATCAGGATAGTAGATGCCTTGTGCAAAAAAGAACTTTAAGTCAATACTTCAAACCACATATGTAAAAAGTAATTTAAAAAATGGTCATTGGGGCTGGGAAGATGGTTCAGTGGGCAAAGGTGCCTGCCACCAAGCCTGATGTCCAGAGTTCAATCCCCAGAGCCCACATGGTAGAAGGAGAAAACCGACTCCAACAAGTTGTTCTCTGACCATCACACATATGCCATGGCATACTCTCCCTCCTCTGCTGAAAATGATTAAATATAAAAAAATAAGTAGATCATATATCTAAATGCCAAAAACCCAAGGTGGGCATGGGAGCATGTATCTGTAATCCCAGTTATTTACGAAGCTTAGGCAGGAGGGTCATAAATTTGAAGCCGACTTGGGCTACATAGTGAGTACAAGACCAGCTTGGGCAATTTTACAAGACCCAGTTTCATAATAAAAATTTTAATGGGAATGAGGATAGTAAGGTGGCACAGAATTTGCTTAGCATTTAAGACCCTCAGTTTAATCTCCAGCACCACAAATCAATCTGTCAAACAACAATCAACCAATCAACCAATTAGTTTAAACATCTAAAAACCAACACATAAACATAAAACTAAACTAGAAAACTTATAAAAGAAAATGTAGAAACAAATCTGAATTATCTGGATAGATATGACATTAAAGATATAATATACAAAGTAAGAATTTCTTTAAAAGGTGCTGTTAAAAGAATGAAAAATGCCACACATTAAAATTTTTTATGTGATTAAAAAAGAACTATTGGGCTGGAGAGATGGCTCAGTGGTTAGGAGCACTGATTGCTCTTGCAGAGGACCTGGGTTCGATTCCCAGCACCCACATGGTGGCTATGAACCATCTTTAACTCCAGTTCCAGGGGAATCCAACGCCCTCTTTTGACCTCCGCCGCATTGCACAACACTGGTGCACTCATACACATGCAGGCGATACACTCATACACATAAAAATAAAAATAATAAAATATTAAAAAAGAGCTATCTAAAATGCAGATGAACTCCTAAATCTCACCAACTGAAAACAAAGAGCTTAAGTTTCCAATGAGTAAATATGTACAATGGTAACTAAATAAACCAGGTGCTCACCACTCATCATGAAGGAAATACAGATGAAATACTCTGAAATACTGCTGCAGACACTCTAAAGTGACCAAAGCAGAGCAAAAGTAACAACATAAAGGCAAGATGTGAAGCAACTGGATTTTGTCTAATGTATTCCTACTAGTGGCACAGAAGTGTTTAATCACTTTGGAAGGCCATGTTTAATTTCTCATAATGCTAAACATAGTTACTACTCTATTCAGCAATTCCTGGGCTAGGTGTTGACCAAGAGGAACAAAAACTGTACCCACATAGTACTTCTGAATAATGCTATAGTGATTTAAATCACAATCAGCCCCAAACAGAAACAACAGCATTCTTTAATTACTTACCACACAAATACTACTCAGCAATAAAGATGAGGTAAACCATTGATACAGGTGGTAACATGGACAAATTTCAAAAGATATGCTATGCCTACAACCTAGATGCAAAGGTCGATATTATTATATGATTTCAGTTAAATGACATAGTGGAAAAGTCAAATTTCAAGGACAAAAAGTACTTCAGTGGTTTCCAGGGCTGAGAGTGGTTAGTAGGATTCCCCAAAGGAAGAGCAACTTGGGAGCCAGACAGAATTGTTCAACTCCATGATTCCCGATGCCATTAGGTGACCTTACCTTCCTTTGTCAAAAAATTAAAGAACTGCCATGTAAAAGGGGCATTCTATGTATATTTTCTTTAACACACATTGCTAAGAAAACAGGGAAAGAATAAAATATAAAGAAAATACATCTAACATATCTTCATATTTTGTATATATAAATAATTCCACTAATCAACAGTAAAGAATCTCTTTTAAAAATGGGAATATGGGGCTGGAGAGATGGCTCAGAGGTTAAGAACACTGTTCCTGCAGAAGACCCGGGTTCGAATTCCAGTACCCACATGGCAGCTAACAACTGTCCCTAACTCCAGTTCCAGGGGATCCAACAGCCTCTTCTGTCCTCAGCAGGTATTGCATGACATGGGTGGATTTACATGCAGGCATAACACTCATACACATAAAATAAAAATAATAAATAAAATACTTTAAAAAAAAATGGGAATATGCAGGCTGGCAAGAAGGCTCAGTGGGTAAAATGCTTGCTTCCCAGATCTCATTCTTTCTCTCTCTCCCTCTCTCTCTCTCTCTCTCTCTCTCTCTCTCTGTCTCCAACAATAAATAAAAATAGTAAAATGAACAAATACTTCATAAAATAATAGACAAAATAACTGTGTACACAAAGATGTGCAACACCATTAGTTATCATGGAAAGGCACATTAACTTGAACTAAAATACAACACATCCAATAGAGACACAAAATTGGATAACACATCAGAAAATAGTTTGGCAGATTTTTATATACTAAAAGTAAACTTACTAGATCTCCTAGGCAACCCCAGCTAATCCCTGTTCCTTTTCGCTTCCATATATATTCCAACAGAACCTGTGTTCAAATGTTCATTAGTTTTAGTTATTGAAAGCCATAAGCTGCACACAATCTACCTGTCTATCAATTGCTGAAAGAAGAGACAAACCATTATGGACAAACAAGGAAATACTACTTAGCAATAAAAAGAATTGATACAACAATGCAAGTAAGGCACAAAAGGCTACAGTCTATATAATATCACCAACAAGGCATTCTAAAATAGCAGACTGCAAACATAAAGCAGATTAGTAGTGACTAGGATCTGGGGAGGGAAAAGAAAGAAGTGACTTCAAAGAAGTACAAAGGGAGTTTTTGGAGTAATTTAAATGATCTATATTAAAAACTTTTGCAGTTATACTACTGTAGACATTTGTCAAATTCATTAGGAAAGTTTTAATCATGTTCAAACTGAATCTATCCTAGATCTCTTCAGAACCACAGAACATTCAGAAAATAAAGACAAATCAAAAGCAGTGCTTTAAGACATATAAATTCTGCTATCCAGAGATAACAGCCTCTATTAGCTTCATGTACAACAGCCTAGATAGTTTTCAACAGAAATACTAAATTTTGGTCAATACTAAAATGGAACAAAGTTATGCATATTTCCTAGGAGCTTTTAATTCTAATACATATAATAAGTATATTAAAATTTTCCATTTTTTAAAAATGTCAAAAAAATAACATTTGCCATAGTTTTCCTATTTGCGTGAACAACAAACTTCTTAGTACATAATGCTTTGTCATAAATTATGTGAACATAAATAAAACTTGTTTCTCTTAATAATTCAACTTTATTCTTATATTCTTTAAGGAATATAGTTTCTAATGTTCTTAAATAAAGTTTAAATAAATCCTCTAGAAAAATAGTACAAAACCTTAACTTTAATGGCATGACAGGATATCTAAAAAATGAAACGAACACTGAAAAACACGAACAGAAATATCATTCGGAGGAGAGGAAGGGTTATTTGTTGCCACCAACTCTTTTAAACTTAGGGAATGATGCACGCCAAAAGGGCCACTCTATTTAAACAGTTTTATTATTGTTATTATTATTATTATGACAGAAAAAAGAAACCCCAGGGTCTAAAATGTAATGAGTGATCCTATTAGTTCCACCAGACTAAAATCATACAGTCTACGTATGTGGTCTTTTCAGCCACATCTGTCATGAGCCATTTTTTATGCCACAAAATGCAAAATACTGAGTACTGATTTACTAGATGAAACTTGGGAAAGTATTCATCATTTTTTTTTTCTTAAAAGAAAAACTTGCTCATAGGATGACAGGTGACAGCCCTCTGGAGTATGTACTTAGGACTTCTATGTATTTAGACTCTAATCCCAATATAAGCTAAGCAATAAAAGAGAAAAATCTTAACAAAACCAGATTAAATAAAATGGAAAATGGAATTTCAACCATGAGTTTCTTAAAATTTAAATACTTTATTTGGCTAGGAAACATGGATAGGGCACATGAACCAATTTTTAAGAAATTAAAAACAGGAAAATGCATATTAAGTACTGACTGTGTAGTACATGCTCAATAAATGCAACTTGGTATTTTCAATACTCCAGGAGTCATATTTTCATTAAACATTTTGTAAAAGGGCTTGATATTCCCTTCAAAAGCTCTGCTACACTGAAATAAAACTTTTTACTTAATAAAAAATATATAGCACAAAAAAGTTTTGAATTAACTGTTGTCTGTAATCCTCATGGTCACTTTTTAGTGAACTTATACAATGTTATTTTACACTTGGGGAAAACAAACAAACAAACAAACAAAAACACCTCTGTAAATTTCCCTGTGAGAAAGGATTGGCTTTCAACTCAAAAATTTGAATGGCTTCAGATTTATAAAATAGTAAAGGATAATTCATTCTAAGAAACTCGTTATATAATTCCACATTAGGTAAATTACATGGGATGACTCTAAAATCGGTAAGAAAAGACCTGCACATGTGATATATAAACAAGCATCTAAAGCTTACACATTGGTTAGTCTTTCAGTAATGAAGTCGAGGAAAATAAATTCACAGACACCCAAGTGAATTGGCACTGTAAGTGACAGAAGCCCTTCTAAATCCTCTGTTTACTCTGGGGATTAGTAGAGTAGATTCTGAGTTGCACACTGAACAGTCCATGGTCAAGGGAACCTGCTCCCTCTCAGCCCGCAGGGCATAAGGACAATGCATGGTCCTGGTAGGAAGTGACCCATAAACATATTCCTATCCAGGATTTATACAAAGCCAGTCTGCCTCATAGAAACTCCATATGACCATTAACTGGCCTGCAAGGCCTGCCAGGAGGCCTAATTACAGGTCTACAGAGCCCAATAACAAAAGCTGAAGGGCTTTAGCCTAGGGATGATCTGCTTTACACTGACTTGAGAGAGTCCATATAGAGGACCCAAAAGAAAGAGGTTTAGCTTTAAAATTCTCCCCAGAGATCTAGCATTGTCCTCAAGCCTAGAAAGCCTGCATGCAACATACTTCAGTTAGGTTTAAACATATCACCCTCCCAAAATTAGCATTCAACTACTGTCTGCTTCACATCTGCTCAAACATGGCAAGCTGCTGTGATACTGTGAGACTCTCACTGACAGCCTTCTCCTTACTAAATCCTATGAGAAGTAGATAACAGTGATTTAAATATAAACATGTAATGGATGCTAAAATAAACATCATGCTTTTAAAAAGCAAGTTACTTAATGATTTTTAGGAAACAGTTTTATCTTTTTGTATTAAAAGAGTCAAAAATCTGTCCATTGTGGAAAGTGAAAGTTAAATTGACATGAATTTGATCTTCCATTAAAGCTATTCAGTTTTATATAAAACTTAAGCTTACAAAACTTCACTTGATGAAAAAACGTTTTAACTAATACCTAAGTCAGCTAAACTGATGTTTTATTCATTTATTGTTTATAACACTACTTTTAATTCCTGATAACATCTTCTAACAGTTTTTGCATGCTAGTGTGAGGATATGTGACTCAAATTCTCTTTAAAAACTCTATAAAGTCACTTGGGTGATGTCATTAAAAACTCCTGAAATACCAAGTGTGGATGCACACATCTTTAATCCCAGCTCTGGAGGTAGAGGCAGGTGGACCTCTGAGTTTGAGGAAAGTCTGATCTATATAGTGAGTTCTAGGCCAGGTGCAGGGCAGACCCAGTCTCCCTGCAAAAAAAAAAAAAAAAAAATCAAAAAGCAAAGCAACAACAATGGGAAAACAAAATAAAATGAAACCTTCTTGAATCTTCCAGCTAACACTTCTATAATGCTGTTACATTCTGGGGTTAGTCTCTTCTTCCAAACCTTTATGTGGGTTCTGGCAATCAAACTCTGGTTGCCAGGCTTTCATGGCAAGTACCTTTACCACCCTGCTGGACCCTACTCGACTAAATTTCTATTTCTCAAATTCGATCAGAGAATGCTTTCACACTTTTATTTTTACATTAATTAATGTATTTATCGGTGTGTGTGTGTGTGTGTGTGTGTGAGAGTGTGTGTATGTAGGTTCCTGTGTAAATGAACACGTGTGCCACAGTGTTAAGTGAATGCTAAGGACTTTAGTAATTTATTTAGTTCTCATAAAAATCTCCAAATCCATATTACAATTTTTATTTTGTAAATGAACTGAAGTTCAGCAAGCATTGGAAACATTGCTACACGTTTATCAGTAAACAGGATCAGCACCTAAGCCTCTTAGCTGGAGAACTAAATACCATACTGTAATGCTTTTACTACTAGTTGGTAATATTTACCCAGTAGTTTGTACGGGGTGCTTTTCAACGTTTTACATCTATTAGCTCATTTCAACTTCATAATGATTCCACTTGTGTGCTGCTTAGATTGACATTTTTACAAACAGAAGCAACAGCAATAAAGAAGTGACTTGCCTTAGTGTAAAAAGTTAATCATCAGCCAGATACAAATCTGGACTACCAACATGCACTCAAGGAGACAACATAGGGAAAAGGAATCTGAGACATTAGTTAAAATAATGAGATACAAATGAACTTTTTAGTCATTTGTTCCGTTTAGGGCTAGGAGGGGTTCCCTAACATTGAAGCTTCTATCACAATAAATCACTCCATTTCAGTGGTCAGAAAGCTATGGAACAAGCCTCTGTCAGCTGCAGAACTGGGTAAAGCAGGTAGCTTTCTATTGTCCAAGAAACGGAACAACTTTATCAAGCCAACCTCATTTGTACTTCTTGAAATCACAGACATTCAATCTAGACTGGACTTTGTATTGGCACGTCTAAGATTACAAGTCTAAGAAAAGAAAAGATCAGGACTTGGTTTCAGAGCACTTCATGGGTAACTAAAAAATTAAATCTCAATTTAATATGCTGCAGAAGAACTGGGATAGAGTAAGGTACTTTTGGTCTATTGTGGAGCAAGACTTATGATCTGGATGATAATGTGGATATGCATGCAACCAGTCTGTGTTTTCATGGCGTTTAACTAGCTTCCATCCCAGGAATGGTTACAGAAACACATGCATCTAGACTGAAGACAAAAAATTAATGAGCATAACATTAACCTAGATTTTCCAAAGTTATAAAATGATATATTATAAATATCCTATATAGTTAATGAAAAAATTTTTCTGAATGAAACTTTAATCCTTTCCCTTTATCAATTTGAAAACATTTCAAAATCAAAGGCTTATTTGAAGGCAGAACATATTTTACTGTAAAGTAGTTATAGTTTAAGCACAGCATAATAAAATATGTATTCAGCCATATTTTCTGTTACTCTTCTTTGTGTCCAACAGAGCTCAATAATTTAACCTATGGATATAGATAGCACAAAAATCAGAAATCACAGAATTTGCTTCCTGGTTGCTACGGATCAGGTATGTGAGTCATTTAAGTTTCATGATACTTGAAACTTCATGTTGTTAAGTACCTCACCATGTGGTGATGAGTCACAGGATGACTGATGAAGTGCTTTAGGCAGAATTCAAAGGGTCTTAGATTTATTTAGATAATGAAATACTAATTACACAGATTTTAAGATAAGTTGTTTTACTACATATAAATCTCTACTTTCCCTCATGACATTAGAAACATAATTGTAATAATTCCATGTATCAATAATTTTATTAGAAGTAAAACATAAAACTGAGCAGAGCCAAGCGTGGTGGTGCACAATTTTAATTCCAGCACTTGAGAGGCTGAGGTGGGAAGGTCATGAGTTCAAGCCTGGTTTCTGCTATGTAGAAGCTACTTTGGCTTATTTCACTTTCTCAAAAAAGAAAGACTTCTCAGGGACAGCAGTACCTTAAATATTATATAAGAAGCCCTTTCTCCCTCCCTGTGTTGGTGAAAATTCTCTCTCTTGTGGAAAATTCTTCAGATCCATGAAAATACTTAGCATAAAATGAGAATCTTGTGTGTGTGTGTGTGTGTGTGTGTGTGTGTGTATAGTGTGTGTATATTGTGTGTAACAAGTAGATAACTGGGATGGCATTATCAAGTCAACAACAGAGAGAGGAGTGGTGGAGGCAAGTCTTTAGGTTAAACTCATTATCTTCCATCTTCCTCCTCTGTTATAATCATGCTTCATTGTTTTTTGTCATGTATTACCTTCAAGTTTAAGTTTAAGAAGACATATCTTGTCAAATATAAAGAAAATTTTAGTATATTCATTATAAAATTCATTAAAGAGTTACAATTAGCATCCAAGCATTTTAATTAATTTTTTAGATTAGCATACAAAGAAATGGGTAATTATGACATTTTCATGCCTACATGTTACTAAATTCTGTTCTCAATCATTCCCCTCCCCCATTTCTCCCACGACTGATTCCCTTCTTCTCTCAGACAGTCTCCCCTTTTCCCTTCATGTAACATGTATCCTATTACCCTCTCCTCTGGGCATACTACTCCTTGGCATATAACCAAAGGACTCATCCTACTGCAGGGATACTTGAGCAACCATGTTTATTTTGTTGTAAATGTCCCTAAATTTTCTTCAATTGATGAATGGATAATGAAAATGTGGTACATTTACACATTGGGGTTCTACTTATCAGTAAAGAAAAACAAAATCAGGAAATCTGCAAGTGTTATACCAAGTGTAGTAACACGGACTCAGAAAAACAGGCAACATATGATCTCTCTCATTTGTGGATCCTAGCTCCAAATCCTTACATACAAGTGTATTTTTTACCACTCATCAAAGAAGCTTCTTTTGCAACAGATGGAGACTATTAGGGTTCTACAACTGCTCAAATGCAGAGAATAAAGGTCTCGGTGATACCCAGCCCTATGTGATACATCTATAATGCAACCTGTACACCTAAGGCTCAGGGGACATGGAATGGGGGTAGAGAGAATATTAATGCATCTCTCAACTCTTACCAGCAAAACTTCTTCATGCAGCAGAGGGTGATTAACACAGAAAGCCACAACTGGCCAAAGGTAGAAAATAAGAGACTGCAGAATGCATATGCCTGGATAGGACTTGTATATTAAGACCTGTGCAATCCAGGACTCAAGGACCATTGTGGAAGAGGGGCCAGAAAGACTGTAGGAGTTGTGGATGACCACAGGAAACAGAGTTCCCAGTGGCTGGGAACTTACTCATATGCACTTACAGTAATGGTGACAGCATGCATAAGACATATGCAAACTCAAACCAGACAAAAACCCCAGCATAGAACTGGGTAAATAGGTAAGATGCCCCAACCTTAGCTGAATAACTGTTGGAAACTGATCACTGCTGGATGAGGGAGAGCTGGTCTTCTTTAGAGGGTAATGCTAGATAGGTTGACCAGGCTCCAGTGGGTTGATGCACACTGAAGGACATTTGGGGATACTAATTTGACTTGATAGGCCTTAACATATATGACAGAATGCATGAAATCTGGCAGGGGTGGAGGGGTCTATGGGAAGATGCAGATAAGGGAGGGGGTCTAAACAGGATCATGATTTATTACATGAAATGCACAAAAAATCAATAAAATTTTTAAAAATTATGTCAAAAATCAAAATATGCTAATTTATTTAGACATGTCTTTCAAAAATCAAAATATTGAATACATTTTTATTTCCAAGTTTGTAACATTATTAATACTTGCTAATATAATCAATGACAATAGTTGAACATAAAAATTTTTTCTGGAACTCAGGGCTAGAGTAAAAGGTGATTTCAAAGTGTTTCTATAGAGGAACCCTATCTACTAATTTGTAGTAACCACAAGTCTGAAATGAATCCTTCCTAAAGAATATAGCACGAGGCTTGAAGTCTTTTTTCCTATGTGCAGTTTTAAGTTCTAAACCCAAGAGTTTTCCTTTGCAACTCAAGTGAACTGCAGTGTATCAGTAGATAGCATTTGTGTTTATCTCAATTCTACCCAAAAATTAGGCACAGTGCTCAACTGCAAGTTTTGGCAGACCGGTCTCAAGTTCTTCCTATTCCTCCCTCCCTTTGTGTGTTTGTTGATAATAACTTCGGACACTTGGAATTCCTGATGGGAACAAAGAACAAGATAATGAGTTCTGTACTTGTTGTCTGCCCCACCTTCTCTGTCCATCTACTTTCCCTATCTGAGGTCATAAGGTATCATTAGAAGAAACACTAGATGTTTTTCAAAGAAGCAGAATACATTACATCACTATAAAGCAATGTATTCGTTGAACTAACATCAGAAAAAGTGAAAATTTTAGTAAAATATAATCATAGAACTAGTGGCAATGAAAAGTAGCATAATGCTTTTGTAAACCAGTTAGCATAATGTAGAAAAACTACTCTAAAAATCAATACACCGTGTAATCTCATCAACTCATTTATACAGCAATCCATCTCAAGAAAATAATCTATAACAGCAAAGAGCTAACACAAGAGATCCTTGACTCAATATACACATCTGTATCTGCTCAATGAATATTAAAAATAAGAATAC
>NW_008341872.1:2835372-2835651 GCF_000622305.1 Nannospalax galili | reverse complement strand
AATATAATATAAAATATTCCAAGTTGATATATAGAAAACAGCATGGATCTTGCATGTTTTTGAAGAGGTAACTAAGTATCTACACAAACCTGACTGTGATTTCTAAAATTAACATCATGTTACTGTACTACTGGGAAGTAGACATACAGCATTTTAAGTTGATGGTATCTAGAACATGTAGTCCAATAAATTGGAGGCATTTAAAGCAATACTGATCACGTTTTCTTTAAAATAATGGAAACCACAGCCTATTGTAACCTATTCAAAATTAGGTAAAAA
>NW_008341872.1:2822236-2835336 GCF_000622305.1 Nannospalax galili | reverse complement strand
ATTATTATTATTTTTTAATGTGTATGTGTGTATTGTCTGCATGTAGGTAAGTGCACCCATGTCGTGCAATGCCCACGGAGGACAGAAGAGGCTGTCAGATCCCCTGGAATTGGCAGTTGTTAGCTGCCATGTGGGTGCTAGGATCCACAAGAACAGCCACTGTTCTTAACTGCTGAGCCATCTCTCCAGTCCCTAGAATTCGTTGATAGTCCACCAAAAGCACAATCCATAGAGATGAAATCAACAATTTGGGCTTCATCAAAATTAACATTAAAATTAATACACATTTCATCAATAAACATTTAAGAATGACTTTTTAGCACTGAATTTATCATTATACAGCAGCAGTAAGATGCTAAGTAATAAATGCCAAAAAAATATGATCCATATCTTATAAATCTGTGAGAATTTACAAAGTAGTATTTTTTTAACTCATGTGCAAGCATGCTTATTATTAGCTTAGGATTTACTTTTCATTTAATAAAAGTTAATTATCATCACTTACCAGCAGCTTCAAGGACCAACTGTAGCCTGGCTTTGGCCTGCTCAGCTGGTGGCTAAAAATCAACCATAAGACATTTAGAGGTCAGTTTTAACAAATAGAGCTTTAAATTAATGCAGTTATTTATAAAACCACTTATAAAACTTTATCACTCCCAATATTTCTATCCATCTACATTCTAACTAAATTCCATCACAGCAGTGCTTTCCAACCTATTCTCACCTTTGCTATCAAATCACATATTTCTTTAATATGGTGAAAGAATAATGAAGCTCTTTCTCTTCTTAATGGAAAAGGTTTGGTTACTACTTAACTTTGTAGTTATAAACAGTAACACAAATAACTGTAAATTTAATGATGAGGCAAATGCCACAGGATGTTTTTATATGAAAACGTGAGTGGCTGATTTGAATTTAAATACAAGAGCAACTTGAAGCCTTGTAATTCATGCAGGTCAGATCCTAAAATAAAGCATTTTCTGCTTTTTAAACTAAACTTGAACTGTAAAACGATATGATGTACTTCACAAACTTTCAGTTTCCACTAATTATCCTAAAACTGCTCATTCAATAAACCCTGATTGAATGTTGTTGACAAGGCTAAAACTCACTTTCCTATCAGTGATCTTATTTCTGAGATTTTTAGATAAATAGTGTTCAAACATGAATTATACTAAGGTAATGACTTCATAAAAGAACAGTTAAAAAGTATTCTATAAAAATGGTCAGCATCTTTAGTCATTAGGAAAATGCAAATTAAAACCAATCTTAGATTTCATTTTATTCCAGTCAGAACAAACAATGACAAGTGGGGAGAGCGTGGAGGAATGGGACCTCTTATCTACTGCCCGCAGGAGTGCAAATTGGTGCTGCCGTTATTAAGAAGAGTGTGGAAGTTCCTCAGAAAGCTAAAAACAGACCTCCCACATGATCCAGCCATACCAGCCTTGGACATAGAACAAAGGACTGTATCCTACTACAGATACCTGTTTGTTCATGTTCATCGCTGCCTTATTCACAGTTAGTTAAGAAATAGAAACAACCCAGATGTACATCAACTGATAAATGGATAATGAAAGCATAGTACATTTAGACAATGGAATATTACTCATCTGTTAAGAAAAATGAAATTATAAAATTCACAGGTAATTGGATGGAACTGGAAACAATCATCCTAAGTGAGGTAACACAGACCCAGAAAGACAAACATTTATGCTCCCTCTCCTCAGTGGATGAACTGAATTGAATCTTTCTACAGGTTTGTTGCACTGAATCTTTCTACAGGTTTGTTTCAAATGGAAAATCCTTAGAGAACAGGAAACTAATAAAGGGCCATGGGAGATGGAATGTAGTGATACAAATAGAAAGGGGAATAAAGGGTAGGATGGGGAAATGGGAGGGGAGGACAGAGGAGGGAGCAAGAGGAGGAATAATTAGCACTAAAGGCCTTTTGAAAGAGTCATATGGAAACCTACTATAGAAGCTTCTTTCAGTATATACATATACAATATAAAAAGAGTTTAAATGGGGTTGCCTTAAAGCAGAGGTTCAATGGCCCTCTTAGACACTACAGGCTAGGAAATGAAAAGGTCACTGTCATGAGTGGACTCCCTCTTTTGACCCAACAGACCCTCAAATAATACTGGCTATTGCCACTGCACTTGGTTACCCACCAGAGCTTGATGGTAAGACCCTATTGCTGAAGACACTACATACCTAACTAAGTCACAGAACAAAGGAGAAATCAAGCTGGTACTGACCTGATGGCTAGCCTTCAGAGTACTAGAAGGTGCATTCACGTTACTGGCAGAGAAAAGTAATCACCAACCCTACCCAGCTGTGAACCTGTAGCCTACAATAATGAACTGGCGTGGCAAAACATGTCCACTGGTACAACAGTGGCATGAATATTATGGGAGTAACCCATCAACTTCCGATTAGATTTAAGGCCCACTTCACAAGATGGGAGGCCATACCTGACACTGTCATCAGGGTTAAGAACCTGTGGCTAGATAGGTCACAGACCATAGGGGAGAAACTACTGCTATCAATCTGGTAAATAGAAACAATATTAAACTAACTCATAATGACTTATTGTTATACCCACAGATTAGCACATCTTTCATCTCTCACCAGATAAGGTTTTTCTTACAACAGATGGCAATTAACCCAGAGATCCACAAATGGTCAACATGAAGAGAGTAAGAGACTGTGGAGTACTCATCCCTAAATGGGACACCTATATTGTACCCTCTCTTCCCAAGGCTCAGGGATCATTGTGGAAGAGGGGCCAGAAAGATTCTGAGAGCCAGAGTTGGTAGATAAATACAAGGAAACTGGTTGAATGGAGACCATGGGGTACTTGCATATATGAACCCACAGTGCTTATGACAGCATGCAAAAGATCTGTGAAAACTGGCCAAGCATGGATGGAGGAGGTAGACAGGAAGTTCAGGCACTAGCTGAGGATCTCTTGGCATTTGATGGATGCTGGGAGTGGGAGGGTCAGTTTTCTTTACTGGAGTGATGCCAGGTCGGTTGATCAGACTCCAAGGGACCCATACCCAAGAGCTCTTGGAAAACACAGATTAGACTCAATAGCCTTAAGAAAAAGACAAATAACAAGAGAGGATATGAAGTGTGGGGTGGGGTAGGAAGGGATGCAGAGGGAGTTGGGGGTCTGAATATGAGCAAAATACCTTGTATGAAATACTCAAATCAATAAAAAAAAACTTTTATAAAAGAATTCTTAGAACTGGGCTTCACACTGCCATACATTTATAAAGATGTTTCAATAAACTAAACAATCCAAACAATCTAAATAATACAAAGTTTATCATTTTAGATATAGTTGGTATGCTTGAATGTTTTTCTATTTGTAAAGAAGCAGGTTATGTTAAATAACTAGATGGAGACATAATAAAGCATTTGAATAGTGAAACTGAATAAAGAATTTGAATAGTGTTTCTAAAAGAACCAACTTAAGAAAGAGGATGTGAGAGTGGTGAGCAAGACAAATGAGGGGACAGGGAGAAGCTTTTTATATTGTAGAATGGGATTAACAAACCATAGCCCTGAATCAGAGGCCAGGTTTATAAATATTCTTTATTAGAATATCCCATGCCATTGTTCTTAACCCACGCAGTTTATCTATACTAGTTTTTGAGCTCAACTCAATAACTATCTGTACCCTTAAGAAAAAAAAGGTGTTAATCTCAACCAAAGAAGTTGGGAAGACATAGAATACTTAAACAGAAGGATGATGTGGTCAAACCTGCACTTGATGTATCATTCTAGCATGTTTGAAGATAAATTAAAAAGAATGTAAGTGGAGTCAAAGGGCTCAGTGAGGCAGGAATAAATTTCACATGAGATACTGGGGGCCTATGTAGAAAGGAAGGACAGGATCAATCATATCTCAGAAATATTACATGGCATAATGAAGAGACTGACTGGATATGAGAAAAGGAGTTGAGAGAAACAGTTTTATAGCATATTTCTATAGGGAGAACATGTGAAGTATGTTTATATAAGCAAGCTTTATAAAGTCATAAAGTCAAATAATAAAGACATCAAATTAATATATTACAGAAAATGTCAATAGAAACTGACATCTACTAAAAATAACCATATATATTAAAGGAAGGAACTGACCAAGTAATTGCCATTATGCAGAAATGCAAGTCCAATCTAACAAAATTTACTTTTCACAAGAGTTCAAGTCATGATAAAGATCAGTATTATGAAGAACGAAGTGTTTCTCTGGCTCAAGAAAGTTTGTGGTCTCTGCCATCTACCTACCACATATAAGAGAAACTTGAAATTATGCAATATTACATAAATTAGAATGGCAAAAAGCAAATGATATTCTGACTAGCAGGTACTGAGTAAACTAAGAATTAGAAAACACATGTGTGAGGGTATCCTGATAACCAATGAGTATCCTTTGCTAGGAAAAAACCTTACTTTATTGGTTCAGAAATTTAATATGTATTTTTTGTATGTCATAGTGAATTTTAACCATAGCAAAATATAGCAAAATATACAAAAGTGTGTAGTTAATATTAAAATCATCTTAACACTATTGCTAAAGTCCCCTACCTCACAGAGTTCCTTTCATGGCAGATCTCTCCCTCCCCCTATTTATAACCACTATCTTCAGAGTATAATGACTACCAAAGGAAAGTTTTTTAAAATTTAATTTATATTATTTATTTGTTTTATGTATATGAGTGTTTTATGTGCATGCAGGTAAGTGCACATGTGAGCAATACCTGTGGAGGCCAGAAAAGCATGTCAGATCCCCTGGAACTGGAGTGACAGCTGGCTGTTAGTTGTCATGTGGGTGTTAGGAATGAACCTATGTCCTCTGAAAGAGCAGCCAGTGTCTTAGTCACTGAGCCATCTCTCCAGCCCTCAAAAGAAAGATTCTTAATGATAATGGCTTATTTTTATAAATCTGTTAGTATAAATTTATTTTTAACTAATTACTTCCACATTCTACAATGTATAGCTTAGATTTCAAAACCAAAAATAAAAGCAGTTTAGTGCTTTCTTCTAACAGATGATGGACTAAAATTAAGACTGAATTTAAATTTAAAAAATTATCCAGCTAAATTACTAGGACATTCATGTAGTCAAAGCAATTAATATGTATACATAACATATATGAATATGGTTTGAATCTGTTCAGAAGAAACATTTTCAGACAATACACTTGAATCAGTAAATGAAATCTGACTATATTATAAATACATTTGCCTATGTAGATACAACTAATACTTAAAATTAAATCTTAAGAATTCCAATTATGGGGATAAATGCATTGATAGACTGACTAGGCCAAAGAAGTTAATCTCTACTTACAAATATTTTACTTTGTATAGATTCAGTGCTGAATAACTTTTCTTGAAAGAGATAATGGTAGATGTGAATGTTTTGCTATTTACAATTGTTTTTTAACTGTGACCAGTGAATAAGTTAAAGGGATATGGGATTCTTGGTCGAAGTCTTGTCTTTTTATCACCTGGTCCTCAAATGTGTTCCAAGAACACTGATTCAGAGCTTTGGACTACCCCAGAAGAGGGAAAGCATTGCCATGGGCCACTCGCCAGAACCCATTAGATCCTTGTTTATTTGCTACTTGGCAAAAAAAAAAAAAAAAAAAAAAAAAAAAAAAAAAAAAAAAGGAAGGAAGGGAGGGAGACAGAGAAGGAGGGAGGGGAGGGAAAATGTTTAGCTAGAGATAGAAATGGAGTGTAAGCATTTATGTTGCCATCATTGATATTTACATATATTGCTTTAAAGAAAGAAATTAAGGAGAAAGAAGAAACAGAATATAGAGCTAAAAGAACATTTCAGAGCTATGAATGTAGCTCAGGGGTGGAAAGGTGTGGACAGTATATGAAGGTCCTGAGTTTGACCCACTTCATTGAGAAATATATGCTAACTTATTTTAATTAAATTTGATCATATTACCTGGATTAGAATACCTTTAGGGCTTTACTGTAAAAATATATGTTGCTTGAGCTGTGTTAGGCTCATGATTAGTGTGAATCCCACTTAACATTGGTAAATGGTACTTTTACCATTTATCTCTACATTATACTTTAATAGAAATTATACTTTATTGAATAAGAAAACAATACCAAATAAAATGCAAGTAATAAAGCAATTTGTCAAAGAATTACCTATGATGATGATGATGATGATGATGATGATGTGTGTGTAGGTGTAGGTGCACATGTGCCATGGTGCATATTTGGAAGTCAGAAGACAATTTGGGGGAGTCAGTTTTCCTTCCACTGTGGATTCCAGAGATCAAACACAGGTCATGAGATTTGCATAGCAAGCGCTTTTCTGCTGAACATCTTGCCAATCTTCAATTTTTAATCAAGAATAGTTTAAAGTGCATATTACAATTATGTTGCTTGTGGAAACTTATATAGAAAAATTATATTCCATTAAGAAATGATATTACTTATGTCAAAATTTGTAGTACATAATTAGACAAATATCACCTAATAGAATTATAGGGACTAGAAATATAATTTCCTTATAAATTTCAGAACAGGAAAAATAACATAAACTTTTACTCTAAGTATTCTTTTTTTTCCCAGAGCTGAGGACCGAACCCAGGGTCTTGCGCTTGCTAGGCAAGCACTCTACCACTGAGCTAAATCCCCAACCCCTACTCTAAGTATTTAGATGCTGTATTAAAGTTAAAACTGATTATTATGTTATGATATAGTAGCAAGATGATATAAATTCTGTACTATGATTTTCAACTCAAAGATTTACTGCTAAAAATTCTTATTACAGAGAGCTTAACCTTGCTAAAAGCATAATCCTTTCAGGAGAAGAGCTTGGCAATCTTTCTATTACCATGGAATCCCCAGAATTTTCCCCGCTTCATTCCCTCTACTTGGTGACAGGTATAAAATGCCCTCACTTTGTGGAGATGAACAGAACTTTCCTGATTCTAAATTTATTCTTAATTAGTCTTTTCCCTATAGTTACTTATAAATGTACTAAAAATACTATGGAAACTAACTTAAGCCAGCAGTCCTTTGGGCCATGACCATGCAAAACAAGCAGAGAGCAGACCAGGCTCAGACAAACCAGTTGACACATTAAGCTTCTTAAACTATTTCAACATTCTCAATTTCACACATATTCAGCTCCCTGAACTCTTTGCTACTATTGAAACCCTGGAAGTTGGTAAAGCTAAGCTATTTTTTTCCATTTATCAGCAATAATTTCAAGGTTTTAAAGAAAAAGAGGGAAGTAGAAAGTCTGAAAGAAAGGTGGTGGCTGAGCTAAAGAAAGAACTCAACCTTGGATTATTAACTAGATTAACCCTAACCCTAACTAGATTAAATGGTTTTGGTTTATCATCCTCAATTCTGTATTATGATATACGCTCCATATAAGAAAAGCACACAGGAACCCTTAAACAATGAGAGAAACTAAAACCTATTTGGAAAGAATGCATAGTTGAAATACTATATACATCCTGGGTCAGGGTCCTTACAGAGTGCTTGTGTGGCCTTTTAGCTAGGATCTAGCTATGGGCTGGCCTAGAACTAACTGCTATGTAGTCATCTGGCTTCAAACTCAAGATTCTACTACTTCTGTCTTCCAAAGGATCACAGAATGTACCACCATACCCAATACCCCTTGCAGAGTCTTGGCATTATACTTTATAATTCAAGATTTATAACTTCCATTTGAATGAAAAATACTTTGAAGCAAGTCTGTATATAACATTTTGTACCTGTATATAAAGAAGTATGTATAAGGTAAGTTAGGGGAAAAAAGGTAAATAAAATTTTCCGACTTCATAGTCTTGGTATATTTTATATTTCAAGATTTATAACTCACCTTTGTTCAAAAAATATTATTACCTAAGTCTATACATAACTAATTTTTACTTGAGTGTTAAGTATATACAAGGTAATATAAGTGTGTTGAGGTTAAAAAAATGAATGAAAATAGTTTGTGACTTCATACTTCTTATGGTGTAACTAGACAGATAATCTGCATAATAAATTAAAGAAGCCAGTACTTAGTAAATGGTTACACTCTGCCAAGTATGTGTATTATTTCTATCTTAAAATTGTCTCAACTTTATGTACAACTGAACTACAACAAATTGCCTACATTTAAAGCATCTGATTTGTATGCCTGAATTATGTTAACTCATACATGTTGTTCTATCTATTAATAATTCATGGGTCTTAGTATTCTTCTGCAAGAAGTATCATAATTTCCTTATGCATTAACCTGTCAATAATTATTCAAATTATCCTGAGAATTTTTATTTTATTATTTAAAATGCTACAATCAGATACAAATCTTTGTATAAATAGGTGCCTTTACAGCTCTTGGGTAAGTATGTAAAATTGGAATAGCTGCATTATATGGTAAATATGTGTTTAACTTTAAAAGAAACTATCAAAGTATTTCTACAGCCATTTTACTTTCACACCATTATTTATTGAGGGTACCAGACATGCCATATTCTAGCTAGCTATCACTTGGCATTATTTCCAATAAGCAGTTTCCTTTCATACCTATCTTTGTTGCTCTATGTGTACTAAGTATGCTTTTTCCACTACCTATTTCTAAGATTTTTTTTTTTTGCGACAGGGTGTCCCTGTAGCTCCAACTGGCCTAGAACTTAATATGTAGGATCTCTCACAGAGATCCGCCTGCCACTGCCTCCTGAGTGCTGGGATATAAGATGTGTGCAACCATATTTGGCTAGATTTTCTTCTTATAACCAGCTTTTAAATCAATCTTTTTAGATATACTGGTTTATAGATTTTTAATGAATTTTAAAAATTTAGTTATTATTTCTTCAATTTTCTTTTTCTGCTGCTTCAGTTTCTTTTACTTTGGTGACTACAGTTATATTTTGGCAGCTCACAAATGCTTGTTTTCTTTAAGTTCTATTTTTTCTCTGTGTCTAGTTTTATTTTAGACCATTTCTTTTTCTGTGCCTTCTAACTCACTATTCCATTTTCTGCACTCAAACACTACCACTAATTTTACTGACTCTATTTTCTATCATAGTTATGCATATTTAGAACTTTTATGACTTTTGTATCTATACTTATTATGTCTACTCTTTCTATGAATAACAGTTCTCCAATCATATGCAATAGTTATAACCTTATAAAATTCGTGCCCAATAATTCTATCACTTTGTCAATCCTCTACTGGTTTCAACTGAACAATTTTTCTCTTTAGTTTATACTATATTTTCTTTCTTGTATCCATGTTAATTTTTATATTAATTGGGTTTTAGTCTGGAACACACCTAAATTACTTGGAAACATTTTTAATTGACAAATAGTATCTGCCCATATTTATGTCCTTGGAAACACTTAGATCCCTCAGTTCCTCTTTTGATAGACAGATTAGCTTTCAGGCTAATTTTCTCCCACTGCTGAGGCACTGAATGTTCAAGTGCTTGATCAGTAGCATCATAAATGATGAGTTTTGCAGCACTGTCCCAATTCTGCATGAATGACAGTAACCCTAGCCTAAAATCACTTCAGTTCTATCTGAATCCCCTAGTTTCCCTGCATGCATGTTATGTTTGGTAGTTTGCTGAATACTTAAGGGAGACCCTTGCAGACCTCCTGTAGCTCATTCCTCTTTGTTCTGTGAATCCTAAGGGCTTTGGCCTCACTGATCTCACAGCTCCCATCTTCTCAACTGAAAAAGACTACTAAGCTTTGCTTGGGCTCCTCCCTGTTCCAGGACCCAGACACTGAAGGTGGTAAGATGAGGTGATCACAGGGATCACCTCATTTTTCCTGTCTCTCAGTACTGCTCTTCACATTTGATTCCCACTGTTGAGAGAACTACTGTTTCACGCATTCTATCCAGCAATTTGTTTTAAGCGGGAAGATAGATCTGATTCATTACTTCATCTTCACTGGAAGCAGAAATCTGTATTTATTTTAATATTGACAACTTTGAGAGGCAAAATGACTTGCACTAAGTTGCAGCCATTTTTTTCTAGTGCATCTCAATAAAAATGCATCACCTATATAGAGAAACATAAAATCTTTTTGTTTCTATAACTTCTTTTTCATAGCTAATCTATATTCTTTCAAAGTTCAACTCAAGTGACATCACCTCCAAAAAAATAAAAAAAAAAAAACCTCATCAATTTCAGCTTCTTTGTTCCTAACATTTCTGCATAAGGGCTGTAACTGCCTACTTTCCTCTCCTGTAATGTCTGGCTTGTACTTGTCAATGCACTTTTCATTTCTGAATACTTGTTTTATTGCCTGTGTTTGCTACCAATCTATGAGCTTCATAAATACAATGACTGCTTCCATCTCTATCAATAGCACCTAGGAAATGTATGGATATAGTAGGCACTCAGAAGTACAGTTTGAACTAAAGCTGACTTCAATTTTTCAAATCCTGATAAGTATCATATATAAATTAATATTAAATTTTGAGTTTTAATGATTCTACTCTTACAAATTTATCCAATACAAGCTGGATCAAGTTCAGGAACATAATTGTATGAGGAAAATTATAACAAGTAGTAACAATGAACTATAAAATTCTGCATAAAGTGATAATTAACCAACCAATTTGACAATAAAATGGCAACTATTAAAGTGTTCTTATGAGCTTCAATAACATGTAAGCGATAATTTCTATGTGCCACATGGTTCTTGGCCATATTATAGATACTGAGAGAGCTAAGATACTGAAAACAATTTATATACTACTGAAAAAATATGATAGGTATTATTTATTACATAAACCTAATGTCTGAGCTCCCTAGCTCAATTAACAAAATCCTTCTAACTTTTAAATGAAGAACAAATTATCTTAGTTCATAAAGCTGATACAGTAGCAAAATTTGAATCTGAATCCATTTTATGAAATGTATTGACTTAAGAACACTGTGCTAATTAACAGCTTGAGATTCATTTTTTAAATAACTTTCATAGGGGAAAAAAGAAAAATATAATCATTTCTAAGTGTCAGAAAATTTGATATAAAGTTTAAACTAAATTCTATTTAACCTTTAAATATTACCACTAATGATCTTGAAGTCTGTAAGTACCAATTAAGGAGTTCATTTTAAAAGGCTTTTCAGATGTACAATATTTAAAATATCAGACATTATTTACAGTATGCAATAGAGGCTGTGAATTACCACAATTTAACACAATCCCACTATATTATTCAAGAGACATCAGCAGCTTATTGCATTTCTAGCTATATGTTGGGAATAAATGCACCAGTTTTTTCTTCTTGTGAGACCTGAGAGCAATAATTAGATTAAATAGTAAGTGAAAATAAAGCACTGGTGTTTCAGTTAACATTATTATAATCACAAAGTCACTTTATAATTCATCATAAGTAATGATCTCCGTTGAAGGAAAGTACAAATTATGGGTATTGTTAGCTATGATTTGAAAGTATCAGCTGTTAACCTGCAGCCATTTTCAGTCATGAAAAACTGCCATACTAGTAATATGATACTGCTTCATACACTTTCAAAAGTAGCTATTAAAAAGGATAACTAAATAATACACCATTGTGTTAACTTGGGGGGTGTGGTAAATTCAAATTCTTCACCATGTAATTTGTCACGTATTTTCTTAAACTGGCCACTGTAGAGTAGCCTGAAAGACACCAAAAGCTGGCAAACAAAAAGACCAGTGCCAGGAATGGATTCCCTATTTTGGAGCTGGTGACCAGGAAGGTCACTGCACTTGGTTACCCACAAGAAACTGACAGTAGGACACTATTGTTGAAAGCACTACCTTGGTTTTGAATGAGAATGTCCTCCATAAGCCCCAAGTGTTTGGGCAGTTTTTCTTCAGTTGGTGGCTTTGTTTTGGTGAGATTTAGGATTTTGGTGAGATTTATGTCCATGCCTGAGGAAACACATCACTGGGGGCAGGTTTTGAGAGTTCTTAAACCTTGCTGGATTTCCACTCTGGTTTTCCCTGCTTGCCTGAAGATGTGAGCACTCTGCTTTCTGTTCCAGCTACCTTTTCCCACCATGTCTCATCTGCCATGACAAACTCTAATCCCTCTGGGTAAACTCTTCCTTTTATAAATTTCCTTGGTCATGGTGTTTTATCACCACAGCAACAGAAAACTAACTAAAACAGACATTAAATATCTAAGTTGTAGAAAAAAAGAGAAATCTCCTAGCACTCAGGAGGCAGAGGCAGGCGGATCTCTGAGTTCAAGGCCAGCCTGCTCTACATAGTGACACACACACACACACACACACACACACACATAATTTAAAATGAAATAAATCTAAAAAAATAAAAATTTCTTGGTAGGGCCAGGCGTAGTAAGCCCATACTTTAATCCCAGTACTCAGGAGACAGAGGCAGGCAGATCTCTGTGAGACTGAGGCCAGACTGGTCTACACAGTGAGTTCCAGGACAGCTCGGGCTACAGGGAGACCCTGTCTCAAAAGGACCGAAAAAAAAAAAAAAAAAGAGAGAGAAATCAAGCAAGTATTGACCTAGAAACTTCATTTCTATTGGTTAGGTTCACAGTACTTGAAGGTGCTGTGATTGTTACTAGCAGAGAAAGGTAATCATCAGCCTTATGCAGCTGTGAATGCTATAAACTACAATAAAGATGGGTGTGGGAGAATATGCCCAGTGGTGCAGTAGTAGCACAAATGTGGGAATAACTAACCATCTTTTGATTGGATTTAACACCTACTTCACAAGATGGAGTCCATATCTGACACTGTTATTAGGGCCAAGAACCTGTAGCTAGACAGGTCAAAGACCACAAGGGAGAACCTACCAGTATTAGTCTGCTACACAGACATACTATTAATGACTTATTGTCATACACATAAGTTATGGATATCTCAATGCTTATCAAAGAAGGTTCTTTGGCACTGGGAACATAAATTTTACTCTATTAACTGCACACAGACAGACACACGCACACACACATATGTATATATACATATATATGTAAATAAAATAGAGCACATGAAATTGGGCAGTGGGTGAATCTAAATATGATAAAAATAAATTATATGAAATATTCAAATCAATAAAAATATTGAAAAA
>NW_008341872.1:2811535-2822149 GCF_000622305.1 Nannospalax galili | reverse complement strand
ATTTATTTACTTACTTATTTTTGGTCAAGCCATGAAGGAAATAAAATCTCACTAACATAAATGAATATAACTTTAAAACTTTTAGGTTAAATCATATCAAATGCTCATATTTTACCTTTCTTTTTAAATTTAAAAAATTTTATTAGTATTGTGTATGTGCATTTTTGAATGTGTGACTGCACATGTATGGAGATGAGAAAGCAACTTTCGGAATTTGGTTCTTTCCTTCCACCAGAAGTTCTAGGGATCAAACTCAGGTTATCAGGCTTGATGACAAAGGCCTTTACCCACTGGGCCATCTTTCTGGTTCATAATCATTCTTTTAAAACAAATATTATTTTTTAAATTTATTTGTATTAGAGGATTACCTACATGTATTTAAGTGCATCCATGTCATGCTATGCCTATGGAGGTTAAAAAGGACATCTAATTCCCCTCAGTTACAGATGGTTGTAAGCCACCATGTGCATGCTGGGAATTGAACCCGGGTCCTCTGGAAGAACAGCTAGTGCTCTTAACTGGTGGGCCATCTCTCCAGCCTCCCTCAATCATTGTTAACTATGGCAATTTCATTTGGTTCAGTCTAACACAACTATAATTAAAGGCAAGGCTAACTCTGTAGGCTTAATATTAGTCATACTATCACTCATAAATAAAAGTATAAACACAGTTTTAATTTCATTATTATTATTGCATGTGAGCAAGTATGCATCATTATTATTATTATTATTATTATTGCATGTGAGCAAGTGTACATGTGGAGGTCAGGAGACAACTTTGTGGGGTCTGTTGTCTCCTTTCACCTTTAAATGGGCTCCAGGGATCAAACTGTGGCTGTCAGGCTTGTGTGGTTGTGCCTTTTCTGGCTGAGCATTTATTTATCAGCACTACACTGTGTTTTAAACAAGACTAGGAAGAGGTATAGCAAAATGTCAACAGTCCTGAATGAGAATATACAGTAAAACTGATATTTTTCCTTTTGGTTTTTAAACTACATACAAAGTGACTACAATGTTTTTAGATGTAATATTATAAAAAACTTAAAATCAGGAATATTATATCACAAATGTTTTAAATTGCACATTAATTCCATATCTTGTTAAGTAAAGAGAGAAAAAGAAGAGATAAAAGATTCTCACAGAAATACAAAGAGAGGGCGGGATTGAGGGAATGAGGGAGTAAGAGAGTGAAGGGGGATGGAGAGGAGGGGAGGGGAGGAGAGCAGAAGGGGACAAAAGAATGAAAGATTATCTATTGTAAAACAATATCCTTTAAACACAAAAAAGGAAAGAGAAAGACGGCAAAGGGGCACGGAGACGACCAGGCCACAGGAAGGCAGGCAGCAAGGCTCAGGAGACACTGAACACATTTTCAATATTGTCATCATACATGGGCATCAGGGAGCATGTGAACCTCCATATAATCTGCACTTACATTTTTCTGCACAGAGAATCTATATATCAGGTTTCAAAGTATCTAGATTAAAAAAAATTATGGACCAGTTCTCTAAAGTATTTTTAAGGGGAAATTTTAAAGATATTTTTATTAGCATACAGTAATTGCATGAGAATATATTTCATTATGATATTTTCATACATGTACATAATGTATTTTGATCATGTTCATCCTCTCACCAGCCCTCTCTTGTCTTCCACTCTCATTAGTTCTTTTTTCTTCCCAACTTGTTCCCCTTCTATTTTCTTTCTTTTTAAATACTTTTATTATTTTTCTTTCTTTTTTTGCCGTTTTGTTAACTTTAAAACTTTACTGAGAATTTCATACATGAATATAAGGTGTTTTGATCAAATCCACACCCACTTCCTCCCCTCCAACACCTCCCATATCTCTCCATCACTTTTTTTGATCTCTCTCTCTCTCTCTCTCTCTCTCTCTCTCTCTCTCTCTCTCTCTCTCTCTCTCTCTCTCTCTCTCTCTCTCTCTCTCTCTCTCTCTCTCTCTCTCTCTCTCAGCTTTTTAATACACTAACATTTCCACCTCCAAAGAGGTAACCCTAAAATCTTTTAGGGATAAGAGCTCCCAAATACTTTTGACATTTTTGGCCTTTGGAACAGAGTATGTTGCTAAGAGGCTCATGGACATTTTGACTTTTAGCCAAGAAATTGGCTACTTTTCTTTGGGGTCTTTTTTACCCTAACTGTCTAGACAATTCCTACCTCCTATTCTTATCACACCATCCATCCTCTGAAGAGGTTACCTAAATTGCGGATAGGGAATTGGGATGCAAACCGGTCTATAGTTTCTTCCATGCTGAACATGGACGCAAGGGTGAGGCAATTGGGGTACCCCTTCAGTGGGTCTATCTAAAAGATTCCTAAATTGGATAACTCATCTCTAGGGAGAAAAAGTCCTTGACTGGTGAATAGGGCATGTGAAGGAGAAGTAAAGGCAAGAGTAGTTAGCATTAAAAGTTCTAGACAGGGAACCAGAAAAAATTCAGAACAGGGCAAATTTGAAATGTTCATATCAGAGTCCATTGGAATTTCTTTGACAAGGGCTTCCAAAAGCATCCCTTTACTGGGTTCCTCCTCATTTTTTCTTTTGTCTGCCAAGGCTGGACGCTAGAGTGATGGACTCAAGATTTGTTTTCAGGCACTTTGATAGCTGTTGGAGTGGCTGGGACTATATGTGTTTGCCAACTTGCCAATTGTGTGCTTTTAGAACCTGTGTTGTGTGATTTTGATTTTTAAGAGAATCCCCAGGTAGTTGTGATAATTAGTCAAGATGAAAATGACTGCTCTTCTGGCCCTCTTTTGGCTTCTGCAGGACACTGCATGCATGTGATGAACTGTACATGCAGGCAAAGCACTCATACACATAAAACAAAAATAAATATTTTTAAAAAGAAAAAAAAATGCTCTGAACAGCCATGGAACTGTGTCCTAAGCACCTAAAGCAGCACCTGGAACATGTAAGACTCTTAATAAACTATTTATTGAATAAAAGCATGAATCTTCTTTATAATAACATGTGTTAAATTTTACCAAAGTTGAATTTTATTTGTATTTTACAAAAGACAACTACTCAGATAAGAAACTGCTTACACCTCTTAAGTAACATAGCTATACATTTGAGTTATTAGTGCCTATGTGTTCCAGTTCTATCTCTGATACTTCTCTGACCTCACTACTCAATATTTCATTTGGATTTCTCTGTTTCTCCCTCTCTGTTCCCCACTTTCTGCCCCTCCCTATCTCCATCTCCCTTCCCTTTCCCCTTCTCTCTCTGAACCAGAAATGAACTTCAGATATCTTTCTCTATTGCTTTACTCCTTATGTTCTATAAAAATACATTTGTGTGTGTGTGTGTGTGCATGCGTGCGTGTGTGTGTGTGTGCATGCGTGCGTGTGTGTGTGTGTGCATGCGTGTGTGTGTGTGTGTGTGTGCTTATGCCTGGGAATTGAACTCAGGTGATAAGTCTTGGCAACAAAAGCCTTTACTGAGTGAACCATCTCACCAGTTTTTGAGCTAGTCTCACTGAACCTAGAGCTTGTTATGTTAGATAGGCTGTCTGGCTATCGAGTCCAGAAGATCTGCCTGTCCCCACCCCTACTCCACCACACTGGACCTGGAGATGTGTGGCACCAAGCCCAGCTTTTTACATGGGTGCTAAGGATCTGAACTCAGGTCCTCATGCTTGCATAGCAAGCACTTTACCCACTGGGATATCTCCTTAGCCCTTCAAATTGTTTCTTAAGATAAATAAGCTGTATTCCTTCAGTCAGCAATAATTCCTAGGCTGCTGAGTGTTCCTATCAAGGAAACTTAGAGAAATCTTAGACTTTGTTCTCTTTCCAAACAAAGGGAAGAAACTGTTATTTCTTAAACAATGCCATTTTAGGTTACTTTCAAAATCTTCCCATGGAGGTTCTTAAGTGTTAAAATTCTTGATATAACAGTAGTCTTTTTAAACTATAAGCCTGCATACAGCATATGATGATAATATATCAGATATACACAGGTACCTTTAACACAGTATTCAGGTATGATTGTTTCGCCATGCAATCAGAACGGAGAAACTTTCCTTGTAAAAGCAAGAAGTCATTCATCCTGTCCTGTCCTGGTAATGGTCTTAATTCCAGGGGTAAAAGTGTTAGAGCAAATATCTATCTATCTATCTATCTATCTATCTATCTATCTATCTATCTATCTATCTACCTACCTACCTATCTCTCTATCATCTATTCTTATTATATATAATATATATCTTTATTAGCAAATCCATTTTGTTCTAAAATCATTTCAAAATTTTCGCTTGCTAATAATGATGATGATAATAATAATAATGCAACAAAAGTTAACTGCACAGGAAATAAAACCTGAGATAGAACTTTTTTGTTTGTTTATGATGTTATTGTTATTTTTTAAAATTATTTATTTAATAACCACATACTTAGAAGCATTTCATTACAACAGTATTGACATACTGAATGTCAATGCTGTGGTAGAACTTTTTTAATGGTTAAACAGAGTAGAATATTATTCTGATTAAAATTATACCATGAAATGGAGGAGTCTGACCTACTTAAAATTTCACTCATCAATCCATATTATAAAGCAGCTTAAACATGCCTTATCGACCTTAAAGAAATCTAGTATTAGACTGACAAGTATCCTAAGGAAAAAAAAAGGGCAGAGGGAGTCATCCCTCCAGGGAAGATTAAGTTCAAGTATTTACGAAGACCCTCATGATAAAGTGTTAGTTGTCAAAACTTGAGTTTGCCAAGTTCTAAATATCCATTCAGCACTCCACGTTTTCTCTAACCCAGGTTTCTAACCTACCTCCTCTTTCCCCCAAGACCTTATAGTTACACATCCTAGGAAAAGAGAAGAGGAGAAATGAAAACTCAGGTAAATGGCTGAGGGTACAAAGAATTCAGGTTTAGGCACTCCCTTTCCCGTTAACAGATTGTAATCTTGGAGTGTGTGGCAGAGGTACCAAGCCCTCTTCCTTAAGTTCCCTGAAATCCAGGCAAGAAGATCTGTTATATCTCCTATATCAAATAGGAAAAGTCTTGTATTCCTGGCAGCACCTAAAAGTTGGACCAGCAGGAGAATGTTGCAGAGAAATATTTGTAAAGGAGCTTTTTTTTTTCCTGGTCTTTTTGAGACAGGGTCTCCCTGTAGCCCCTGCTGGCCTGGAACTCAAAGAGATTTACCTGCCTCTGCCTCCCAAGTACGACACCATGTCCAGCTTTTAGTTTTATTTTCTAAATTCTGGGACCTGTATTTGAGAACGCTTATGAGGCAAGGCTCCTCTAACCTAACACAGAACACAGGGGACACCAACATTCCCCCTAAATACAAGGGCAAAGACAGAAAAGCACTTTTTGCAACAAAGAAGTTTGGTTCTATTTTAGCAAGGTCTGTTAGGATAATTCAAACTGAATAGCAAGGAAAAGTCTGGAAACTAGAAATACTCAGGTACGTTCCCAACACTCAAATGTCACCTGTCCCCGTGGGTTTGTTCAAAGGTAACAACTCAGTAGATGGACGGTTCTACCATAGCCTCTAACATAAAACATTTCTACTAGAGTGTAGGAAGACTGAAGCCCTGAGGTGTGCTCCAGGGGATTCACAAGCTTCATGAGACATTTTTAATACATTTTTCGTGAGACTCTAAAAAATCAAATAGATATAAGCCAATAAATACCTGGCTTATTATCAAGCAATTCAATGAAATTTTAGTACCATAACTGTGCTAATAAACAGGTCTGGTACCATGTGATCTCCCCAACTGCCAGTATTTGCTTTTAATGTATCAGACCATGCCTAACTACTGCTAAGGAGACAGTCAAAATGGAAAATGACAGTGGCTCTGCACCTACTGCTGGTTAGTCTCATGTTGAAATTTTGGGCAGTTATATAAAGTCAAAATTACAAGTAAGGCAATTTCAAAAAATAGTCTTTAATTCCTCAACCTACAAAGAAAATTGAAACTTTACGAAATTATGCAAAAATTTACAAAGGTAAATCAAAACACTATTTGACTTAGGACCAGAAACATGTAAAAAACAAACTTGATATGTCAAAGTTGTATTTGAACCAAGATCATGCCAAACAAGCCATAGCACTCTTACAGAAAAAGTGAGGGGCTTTGCAAGAGACTGAACAGAAAAATCTGGTAGGAGAATGAGGCTTGTCCGCACACTGAGCAGAAACGCAGGGTCAAAGCCTGGGCCGAGACAATGCTCTACTCTGCACACTTCAGCTCCTAACATGCTGCCTTAGCTTACAGCTGCCTGCTACAGCAGTGGGTATAAACATGAACTGTCTAGATTACTGTGAGCTGTGTACAGCTGCGCATGCCAGCAGCCTCTACCCACAGGAACAGTGTGAGGTACATAGCGAAAAGCCAGCTTTAAAATAAAAACAAAACAAAACCAAAAATGAATTGTTAGGGGTTTTTTCAATGTATTTTGATTGTATCAATGTGACTAGTTCATCAAAACTACAGCTCAGTAACTAAAACAAGCTTATAACCAAAATAGAAAAGAATTTAAGCAATGATATAAATTTAATAGCTAGAATAAAATAACAAATTTTAAAATCATTTGGAAACATAACAAGCCAAAAATCTGTCTAGTAAGCCAAATATTGGACATTTAATATAAATAATACCTCATTCATTAAGATTGCTAGATTAAATTGGTTAAATCCTACTTTCATTTGTCATGATTTTGTTTTTAGTTTATAAGTTTAGCTGTTAGATTTCTTTGAAAGGTAACAATATAATAAAAACATGACCTCCAAGCCAAGTGCCTGGGTTTACATTGTGAACTGACATTTATCCCCTGCAGGATGTCAAACAGGTCATTTAGTCTGCCTTTCTATTACTGCATCTATAAAACCACAGTAATGGAAATGCTGAAAAATCCTTCAATAATATCGAATTGTAATTGGGATCCCCAAAATTAAAAGTATGAGCTTTGGTACCATCATTCCTAGGTTTTATGACAGAATTTTCCTTCTTGAGGGGCGTATTATTGCAGGAATTTACTGTACTTCGCAGAATTTTAAGTGTGTGTGTGTGTGTGTGTGTGTGTGTGTGCATTATCTATCAAATCCATCCAAAGTACTTAGCATACAGGAAGAGTCATACATGTTACTTAGTATTATGAGTGTTACTATAATTTCATCATCATCATCATCATCATCATCATCATTACTATTATGTGGTTTTACAGTTGTATGGGCATTGTAACTATAGGAATTTGTATCTTGTTTCATAGATACGTATTATATAGCATGATAATAGAGTGCAAAATTCTACAAAGTAATGAGGTAACAAGATTAATTCTTTAAAGAAAGTCTATCTATGATAGTCAATCTATATAAGACAGTCAATTTTGTAAAATTACATCTTTATCACTCTGCATATCTTAAATTATGTGTGTTCTAACTACAACAGAAAACAAGGCATTCGTGAAACTTGGGAGTGCAGTTACAGCCTGGAGCACTTATGTATTCCTGTGGCCTACCTTCATGTGAAATGTTCTTTATTGACAAAACACTAAAGCAGCTATGCAAGCCCATAGGTTGGCAGCTACCAGTCAGGCTTGACATTGACCAAATCCAGTTTGGTTTTATTTCTGCATATTAAATTTACCTGTTATACATAGTTTCATTTACCATGTAAAGAAATACAGCTTCATAAGAAACACTATGAGTGAATGAAGTTAAAAAATAAATGATATATTACCTTCAATACTGTGGCACAATTTACTCAGGGAGGAAAAAAAAACCAGAACCACTTTTCACACCTGGCTGTGGATTCCCATTAAAAGTCAATTACCCACAGGATGGAGGTTTTTTTTTCTTTATAGTTTTATGGTTCTTTTAAATTTTTTAAAAGTATTTACAAATAAAATGCTATCTTAATCACAAGTACCAACCGCTTCTAAAGGACAGTAGGAGCAAATGTTTAGGTATTGTTCTATAAAATAATAATATATCTTCATATCTTTAGAAACAATGTAAGACATAAACAAATAAAACCAAACTAGAGAGTATGCATTTTGTGTTACCAGGTATATCATCATGCTGCTTTTGCAGGGATACTTGATTTGTTTTTTGTGCGAACTGGTGATAAAACTTTTATGGATGTGCCTTCCTACAAAACATTCCATTAATGCTCTTGCTCTATGCTGAATCCTAGATATAACAGTTGATACGATCTGGATAACAGTCGATAGATGGCAGTGTTCCCACTAGGTAGCAAAGACCTTACATAGGACTCAGACACAAATTATTAACACCAAATACTTGCTCAGTCAGTGAGTCTAATTTTTTCACGATGGGGAAAAATATAAAATGTATAAAAATTAATATATTAAATTCATATTTAATATTTACAGAAATACAGTAGCAAATTAAGATAAACCATTTACTTATTTACAAAAACATTTGACTACCTTCTATCATTAGAAAGAATATAAAAGGAATATAAAAGAGAAATTTTCTGGTTTCAATAACTGTGGTCAGGTGATAAGAAAAATTATTAATGGAGATGCACAGAGAGGAATAGAAATCCATTCTGAGATGGAGAGAGATCTGTGAAAGCTGTTTGTAACACTTTGGTTTTGTAAAAATGATCATGCCTTAACTTGTCAGTCAGGATAGAGAGTATTTTGAACATAGGGAAAAGATTTAGTGAGGACAAAAATATAAAAAAGTATACACTAGTAAAATATGGGATGCAAGACTCAGAACATGGCAAGATGTAAACCTGGAAGGAAAGGTCTACGGTGCTGAGGGTCTGCTATCTTTAAGAAATTTGGGCTTTCTTTCATATGATGGGGATTCATTAAAGGTGGTAAGAGGGGGTGACATCATCACATTGAATTCTGCAAAAATCACTTCAGGGGCTGAGTGGCCTTGAACTGAAATATGCTAAGTTTGGGGATGGGAATCCAACACATAAGTTGTTCTACGCAGTCAGTTCAGGAAACAAGTAACAAAGCTTTAACCAGAAGACTGGCAAGGAGTTAGATATAACAACCAATCAAACTGCAATTGTGCCTTGGAAACTGAGTCTTGTGACTGTCAGAATGCCCCTTTGTCATTAAACATCTTTGAAGCTGCAGACAGGTTCTTCTTGCTACTATCAGAAACTAAAGCAGACATGAGCACTAATGAAGTATCTGCATCCTCAAAAGACCACAGCTTCATTATGTCCTTTGCATTGTGGTTTTGGAACTCATGCACTTAGTGGATTCTTCTAGAGGATTAGAGGAAGAAATGACATAAAAGGGAGATCGAGCCCAACATGATATGAGAGGGAGAAAGAGAGTCATCTTACTTCATGAATATGCCACCCATCTAATAAACATTCATAAAAATCCACGATGCCAAAGCCAGTATGCTGCTATGTCCCCCTTCAGGCAGCACACTTCAGTATCTCTTTAGAGTGCATGCTTTAATTTGTTTTGGTTTGCTAAATAATGTCTGCTTAAACTGTCTAGGACTTTCACCTGAATTCAATTCTTTCTTTCTTAGATGTCAGAAACCAAGAAACCTTCACCCAAGGAACAATTACAGTGGGTATAAATTTAAATAGGCTAAGACTGGAGACAAGAATCCAACAGAGAGGCTGTTTTGGGTAGTTAGGGAAAAAACCAATGAAGTTTTAACCAGAGCAGTGGCAGCTAAGGGTAGCGAGGAAGACACAGCTTTGAGAAATATTTGGGGGAGATTTTAGCAGGATTGTGCTTAAATGAATATAGGAGAGGAATGAGGAGATCAAGGCTCGCAGCCAAGACAATGTATTTTCTAAGGTCCTTCAGAAACACCGCTAACAACTTTTTACTGATTTAGCATCCTTTTAATTGCTATTATATAAAGAGTAAGTTGTTGCCCTGCTCTTTTTTCTAAAAATATCCTTTATAAAAATTATAAGAATCACAAGATGTCTTATTGTGTATGTTTTTAATGTTCATTTTTCCTGCATATTAGATTACACTGCCTGAAGATAAGGTCATCTCTCCTGATCCGGTTTACCTCCACATAACTTTCACATAAACTGACAGGTAGCTGATGTCCAATAAATACTTGGTGAAGAAACACGCAACATGTGTTCATGCACTGTTTGCCTAGATGCATTCCATTAGATTAAATTCCATGTTATGCCACATTCAGGAATATTCACAAGAGATCATCCTATTCATTAAGTACTTTAAGTACTTTGGTTTTTCAGTGATAGCTTTCTGCATAGGGCAGGTTTGAGCCCATGTTACCTCAAGTTAGAAGCTAGTTTCCAGCATTATGAAGTGCTTCTGGTCATGTCACCTTTCTCCAACAGGGACAATTACTGAAACACCACTTCATAATTGCAAGAGTTACTTTCTCATCTTCTGAGACTCACCAGGATTTCTTTGTTTCTTTCTTAATGGATATTTTTATTCACCTGATTTAGTCTTTGTGTACAAGCCTACTTTAATGTACACTGTTAGGTCAATTTTGAAGCTAAATATCTTATGTTTTCGGTTATGTGCATGGGACTTTGATGGTTATGCCATCTCTCTAGTCATAAAGTTTAAAATGTTACAAAGAAAACGTTCTTACATTTTCTCTTTCCAGCTTCACAGAGATAGGATT
>NW_008341872.1:2804035-2806535 GCF_000622305.1 Nannospalax galili | reverse complement strand
GGTGCTGACTATTTAGCTGAGTTAGATTGTTAATAAATTAATAGTTAATAGACTAAGGAAATAAATTATATTATTACATGATATGGCAAACACTAAAATTGAAAAAAATGAAGACTATTAAATATTACTTGGTGAGGTTATAAACTTGAAAGATATTTGAATATATCCCATGTTCCTTTTCTAATCAAATCAGGTATTTTTTATTTATTTATTTTTTTAAGTATCAGGATTTTCTTTCACAAAGTAATTATTTTCCTTCTGAACTACTGTGTTCATCATAAAATTGTTCTTACACACACATACTCTAATCAAGGACCAGAAGTGCAAATAAAACCAAATCTACTCTGTTTTTGCAAATCTTGTGGTTCTTGAACTCCTAAAAATCTTTAAATACAGTGATAGCATTAACTCTTGATAGTTTGATATATATTCAGCAAACGTACTGTTTAACAACGTATTGCATCCATCCCTAAACAAACAAAATCTGGCTTTTGTAAAACATCCTGTACATAGTGATTCCATTTAGTACACAAAATCCTAATTAACATGTGCACATATTGTCACAGAGAGGGGCATGGAAGGATGGGTACTTATAAATATTAGACTGAAGGCAGGCAGAAGCTATAATTACTTTTATGCTCAGTCTTTATCCACGGAAATGAACAAGGATTACTTCACAGCATTCAGAAGTAGAAAATGAAGTTCTGGAAAAGGGGAGTACCTACATGTACAGAGGGTAATGTTTCCTGGTAGCTTACTGTGAGTACCCTGGAATTGAGACTGTTTCTTAGTAATCTGATGTAACAAACATTAACTGCAATAGATATTTTTCTTTCTATACAATAACAGCGATGTACTTGGAGATAATCGCATGCTTTGATAAAATTCTACACACTATTTTAACAACCCAGCATATGAAGGGATACTGGATAACATGAAGCAGCAGGTGTGTGCCTTCCTGGAGCTCATACAGAAGAACCACATTCTTTTGACTCCTTGTGCAGTGCTTGTTCTAAAATGCACAGGTTGTGTCTGCTGAAGTTAAACATGGATGCTGGGGTTTTGTGGCAAATGGCATTTAGTATTTGTATATAAAGGCATTTTTATTCTAATTCCTAACACTAAGACTGGAGAGAAAGCAGCCTTACTATCCATAGTGGGTGTTTTCTCTCTCTACCTATAAATAGGGTAGATGCTAAGACAGTTCCTCATAAATACTAGCGTGTCCCTGGGGGGGGGGTCCCCAACGAAAAAGCAGGGCCTACAGTGTCTGAACCATGATACAAAAAAACTGAAAAGATGATATTCCATCACTATAGTAGATTCAAGAAGGTCTGACTTTTAAACTTGTAACTAATGGGATATGGGAGTTATTTCAGTGCATTTACAATGTTTATTTTTTACTTTTAAAAAATTATTTTTATTTTATGTGTATGAGTGTATTGCCTGCATGCATGTGAGTGCACCTGTGTCGTGCAATGCCACGGAAGTCAGAAGAGGGCTTCAGATTCCCCCGGACTTGGAGTAAAGGATGATCCATAGCCGCCATATGGGTGATGGGAATTGAACCCAGGTCTTCTGCAAGATCAGTCAGTGCTCTTAATCGCTGAGCCATCTCTCCAGCTCCTACTGTTAAAAGCTTTACTATACAAATGTTCATATAAGTCAGAAAAATGACACCTACATTAAAAATAAATCTAAATTAGCAATATTTCAACAGTGTTTAACTTTTTTTTTAAGCACTAGCTTGACTATTTCTTGTCAAGTCTGCTGACTCTCAGGGATGGAACAGGCAAATCTCTGTTTGGCAGGTAGAAAGAAGGATTGGGGAAGGCAAAAGGATCTATGTCTTTGCTATTTGGGCAACTAGATAATATTTACTAATAATTTGTTGTGAAGTAATGTGTAACAAACTTGCAACTGATCAAAATAGATCAGAAAAATAAACTACTGACAATGACACTATTTCTGACTGGAATTTGTGCTGGTCCTCAGATTTGAGACCTGTAAACAGCCTAAACAGCCTAAGAAATCATGACAGTAATATGATGTTAACACTGAATCCACATCAAATCACTTTTATTTGCAAATATACATGAAACACCTTTTTTCTAATAAAAAGAAAGTCTTCTGTGAAGAAGAAAAACTTCATGTAGTACCATTTTATAATCAAAGTTTGAGGAAAGTATTTATTTCAACATGCATTCTACTCTAAATCTCCAATATATATTCATCATGTGAGAAAAATCAAATGCTTGGAGATCTAATGAAGACCTTAAAGAGTGACATGAGATAACAAATACTTCAAAGCAGTGCTATTAAATGTGTGGAGTACACAAGCATCGGTGCATTCTGAAGTAATGATGCTCCCATACTCATTTTGTTGACAATTAGCAAAAATACTTTTTAGAACACAGTGAGAAACATGAAAAACCACAACTGGGTTTTTAAAAATATATCCAACTAACAAGAAAAGGGAGTTTATAATGAGACTCATAAT
>NW_008341872.1:2791470-2804011 GCF_000622305.1 Nannospalax galili | reverse complement strand
TCCTTCCTTCCTTCCTTCCTTCCATCCTTCCTTCCTTCCTTCCTTCCTTCCTTCCTCCCTCCCTCCCTCCCTCCCTCCCTCCCTTTCTCCTTCCGGTCTCCCACCCACCAATTTTCTAGTTCACATTGTATGTGAACAAAATATTCAAATGCAGGGTAATAATACACAAACTTTGCATATAGTTTTGTTAAGTAAAAGTATTCTGAGAACTGAAATACAGTGGGGTTTGGTTTGAAAGTTCTAAGTAAAATAGTTTAAAATAGGGGAAAGAGCTTCTAATAGAACTTGATAGCATTATTGATGAGTATGCAATAGTAAAGGGTCTGTCTACATTGCTGGCAGGCAGCAACCAAACCACTGATGTGCTAAACAAGCTATTAATGATAGCTGCTTTTCAGCATTCAAAAGGGCCAGACTGTGTTCCTTGACCACAAGGACAAGCAGGTCAACACTCTCAAATGTTATACAATGTAAGAAACACAAATGAGGCCTCTGTGGGGAGAGAAAACCCACAGGTATGGCTCCAGAGTTCTTTTGCCATTCAACTATTAATAGAAAGCAAATCCCATGAAAACCTGTAAATTCTTGTAATTCCTTTATGAAAAGATTTATCATCACTTATTTTAATTGCCTATCCAAGTTTGAACAAGGTATTATCAGTACTAGTATGCTGCTACAGTCCTGAAAAATACAATGGAACATTTAAACAGAAAGGAGAAAAAGCAAACTGAAACCAGTCCCGGTACTACTCCTACAAAGTAAGATGATGAATTCTTTTGTCCCTTGAAAATCTATGAAGTACCCTCACCCTAGGTTTACGAACTCCCTTACCCATCACTCATAGGTTGCAGGCTCTGGCTCCAGCATGTTCACCTGATTCACAGATCTTCAATGGCATTTCAAGACAATTTCTTACATGTAATTTTCTTTCTAGTGGTCCTTGGAGCAACACTGGGTTCACTTCAAGCTTCCTGAAATACATTATCTCATGTCCCTGTCCAGAGCCTGAGAATCTGCACTTAAATATGGTTTCCAAGTGACTGGGATCCACCTCCATTTACTTATGTGACTTCTCAGAAAAGTGAACAGGGACACTTTAGAAACACCAAATTAATGAGAATAAGTCATTTCATTTCCCACCTTCGGGAGCATGCAGAGCAATTTTTCTTTCATGCCAGAAACAAGAAAGAATGCTATTTTTTTTCCTTTTATACAGTTAAAACTTTTTACACAGTCCATCTATTAAAAATATTTTCTGAGTACAATCTCTCTAACAAGAGGAATGATGGGTAGCATTATGTATAGTTTGCTTATAGAACAGTAATGACTTTACTGCAATCAAATGGCAAGCTTTATTACCTGTACTTTTTCATAATAGTAAAAATAAAATGCATATTAATATCATTAATAATATTGACTACAATAAAACCTCTATCAAAAGCAAACATTTTATTTCATGAGTTCAAAAAGTGGCATTACTCACTACATGCTCCAGAATTTAAAACACAAACTAGAAGGGGAAAAAAAAATCTTGATTTAACAAGAATTTATTAATTTTCTACAACTTTAGAAGCTCATTAGTTAAAAAAAGGCAGAAGCAACATGACCACTAATAACCACCCACCTCTACTCCTTTAGAAAAACATTTTAAAAGACAAAATACTCTGGTCATTGTCAAATCTTTTATCTGTATGTAATACTAGATTAAATAAAAAGTATTATTTCTTTAAAAAATCTAATTAAACATTAAAGGTGAACTCACTTATTTTCTGTAAGTCTTTGAGTATAGTATGAACACTGGGGTCTTGGTGAACTTTTATGTTCAGTTTTTCTGATAATTCTAGCAGATACCTGCAGGGCAGTGTCTTAGGATTCAAGGGCTACTCAAAAATGGGAGATGTAGCTCAGTGGTAGAGCATGTGCTTAGCACGTGCAAGGCCCTGAATTTGAATATAGTATTATACTTTTCTAAAAAGCAGTTTCTAACACTTTCCATTATGAATTATTAATTTTTCTTTCTGAGGTGAAAATATTCACAGATTACCTTCTACTTTTTTATATTTGGAATTGGTATTGCTTCATTTATTTCAAGAGGTATATAGTCAAAAACAGTGCAATTCTGAACAATTCTTTTAACAGTCACAGAAGTTACAGAATTTTTCATTAGCTTATGCTAAGGACCCCTTTACTCTTAACAAGCAATATTTTTTGTGAAGATATCCTACCTTTAAATAAACTTTTATCCTATATATTGATAACCACCAACAACATAGAAACTATTGTAGAAAGTAGCCTCCCTTCCATCTTCCAATGCTTTCTTTTTACACTGAATCTATAAATACTTCTCAATCTATCACTCACTGCTGAGTGAGAAATTCAGTATATAAACCGATGTGTTCTTACTTACATTTATTTATTATTTGTTTATTTATTTATTTTATTTGTTTATTTTGGTCTTTTTTAAAACAGGGTCTCCCTGTAGCCTCAGCTAGCCTGGAACTCACTATGTAGACCAGGCTGGCCTTGAACTCACAGAGATCTGCCTGCCTCTGCCTCCCAAGTGCTGGGACTACAGGCATGCGCCACTTCTAAGCAGGGAATGGTGGCCCATGCCTTTAATCCCAGCACTTGGGAGGCAGAGGCAGGCAAATCTCTGTGCGTTTAAGGCCAGTCTGGTCTACCTAGAGAGATCCAGGGCAGCTGCGGCTACAGGGAGACCCTGTCTCAAAAAGACCAAAATAGTAGTAGTAGTAGTAGTAGTAGTAGTAGTAGTAATAATAATAATATTAATAACAACAACAACAACAATAGTAACTTTAAAACATAACCAGAACCAAACACAAAATCAATCACAAGGCAATTGGAGGCAGAGAGGAGAATACAATTAAAATTCTGAAAACATGTTTGATGTTACCTAGAAAGGTGGGGCGTGGAAGTGCATGGGACCAGAAGTGGCAGCAGGGGGAGTAAAGCTTCTAAGACAAAGACGGAGAAGGAGAACACAGGGCAGTGGAGAGAAAAGTGGAAAGAAAAGCTGTACAGCTGGAGAAACACCCAACCACTTTGTCTGCTCCCTTCATCATGTACTCAAGAACCTGCATGTCACAGTGCTGTAGAAGAGGGCAACTGTGAACTAGGAACTATGTCTACACTTCCACACAAAGCTACTATACAGAAAATACAAATCAGAACATTTTATAGGTTAAAAACAATATCCCACACAAATTTGACTACACAGACACAGACACACACACACACACACAGAGAGAGAGAGAGAGAGAGAGAGAGAGAGAGAGAGAGAGAGAATAGAGTATGTAAAATTGGGGCATGGTAATAAAGGGGTGGAGATAAAAGAGGGATTATACTGCATGAAAACTACAAAAAATTCAATAAAAAGTATGTATACATATACACAAAAATCAAAAAAAGAACTCTGTCCCAGACAAAGCCCTAAAGCATAATTCTTAGTTGAACAAATGACAAAGGAATTCTCACATGAAAAATTAAAAAGCTAAAAGCCCAAATGGAAGACTATCTCAGAAATAAAGAGTAAATTACAATGTGTACAAAGAGGAATAAATGAGAATGAAAATTTAATAAGATTGAGTAAAATGACGAACAACTGAAACAAAAAGCAAAGACAAGTCAAAAAGTTACCTAACATACAAACACACATGCCGAATCCCTGATGATGGAGCTGAGAAGGATGGATCAGCAGTTAAGAGCACTTGCTATTCTTGCAAAGGACCTAAGTTCGGTTTCCAGCACCTATATGGGGCAGCTCACAACTGCCTGTAACCAGCTACATGGAATCCAGCACCCTCTTCGGGCCTCCATGGGCACCTTCACATGCATGTAATATATTCACAAATATACACATAAAGATATAATAAATTAATTAATTAAACAATAAAGGTTCAGAAGACAGCAAAAAAAAAACCCACAAATATTTAATAGTATAATCTAAAAAAGTATTTCAGGAAATAAGAAAACTTAAAGCCACACATGGTAATGTTTAGGTTGTATTTATATTGAAAAAAAATCACCTTTTAGACTTATCTTAGCAAAACTAGACTTTAAGAACAGGAAAAATGACAGTATCTCAGGGCAAAACATAAAATCACAAAATAAAGATACGTTAAAAAAAAGTGTGATAGGCATCACACTCATACACATAAAATAAAAATAATAATAAAAGCTTTTAAAATGTTCTATAAAAGATTTAATCTATTTAATTTTAGAGAGAAGTCTAAATAAAAGAGAAGAGAGAAGTCGTGAATATATGCATGCTCTAAACAATTAGCAAGAGGAGGAAGAGGGAGAAGAAGAGAAGGAAAGACCAACAGGAGCCCCAGGTACAACAAAAGTAAACAGAGAGAAGTCTAAGAATACAATTCACCAGACTAATGAGAATTAAAAGAAGAATTAAAAGATACAGGCTATTATAAAAACAAACCTATCAAATTTCATAGTAAAACAAACAGTTCTTAAGCAAAAGACCACTCTCCACAGCATGCTATTCCACATATCTTATATCAGCTTTTATTCTTAACTTTTTACAAACATTTTTTTAAATTGTATTAGAAGATACTGATAGAGGCCCCACTGAAGTAGAGGGCAGTTCTTTCTTCTGGGCAAAACACAGCATCCACTTACCACTTACTTCCTACATATGAGAGTTCCCATAAGCACACAGCATCACTACTTGTGATAGTTGGGTTCAGAGGAAGCTGTCATATAAATAGGAAGCACAGATTACCTGTGTGCTGTTAATAAAGCATTTTCCTTGACTCAGGAATCTCCCTTCTCCCATCATCCATGAAAAAGTATGGCAGGAACGCAAGGAAAATCTCAGACTCTTGATAAAGAAGGCACAGTCAATCAGAGAAAGAGACACAGTTAATGTACTGATACTATGATTACCAAGGAACCAGAAGGAAACATAGAAGAGGGAGAAGGGGAAAGGGAGGGAGGGATGTTTCACTGCTTTTCATAAGAAAGGAGAAATAGTCTAATCAGACTTCTTGTGTTTGAGTTTGGTTAGCATTATGAAGTAAAAAATTTATTACTCTAGCTAAAAAAAAATAGTACTTGTTTAGCAAGTACATTCTTTTCCTGAACTCTTTCTTTCATATTTAAAATATTCTGAAAATATGTTTCAGATCCAGGAACTAAATCAGTATCTAAGTGAATGTGTGGATTTCTTTATTGATCACATCTACATAGGTAGAACTACAACATATATCTGGGTATTCTTATAGTTATCTCTTTAACACATTTTTCATTAATTATACACCACATCACTTTATTTTGAAACAAATTGATTTTGTGTAACTGAAAGTGTCATGCATTTATATTAACCGACAGCCTCAAGGCTTTGAAAATAACGTTCCACTCCTATTACTGTTCTAAAAGAAGAAAGTTATGTAGAATGATGTTTTGGGTTTTGTGTGTGTGTGTGTGTGTGTGTGTGTGTGTGTGTGTGTGTGTGTGTGTGGTTTCTTTGGATTTTGGTGGTACTGGCAATCTACCTAGGGCCTTCTGCACACTAGTCAAACACTGTCATCCAGTTATACTCCCAAGCCCCTAGAATATGTTAAGGGTGAAAATATTGTGTGCTTAAAGTCCCAGAAACAAAACAAAACAAAACAAAACAAAACACGTGTATCTTCAACTGAACCTCCTACAAGGCTGATTAACTGATTAAAGCTTCAAAGAGTATGGAGAGTTTGGAATGTTGCAGGTCCAGAGCCTAATTAAAGTTTATTTTAGGCTTTCTTTGGTCCCCTGAATAGCCCAGCCCTCAGTCAGACAGAACATTCTGTGACTAGCAGATAAAACCTTCTCGAATGTATTAATTTAACAAAACCATACTTTCCACCAACCAAAATGGTCAGCGTGAATGATCAGCTGAGGGCTACTGTCAGTCAACATCCCAGCCCATTTTACCAACTTGCACAAACAATGCTGGACTACAATACACTTCTTTCTGCTACTCCTAATAATAAGCGGTTAATAATGAGCACAGGTGACAGCATGCACAAGACCCATGCAGACTCAGACAAAAACCCAGCATAGAACTGAGGAAATGGACAGCAGGCACCAACCTTAGCAGAGGAACTATTGGCAACTGATTACTGCTGGGTGAGAGAGAGTTGATCTACTTTAAGGCAGTGATTCTAGATAGGCTGGCTAGACTCCAGTGGACGAACATGCACCAAGGGACATCTGGGTATACAAACTTGACTTGATAGGCCTCAACATACATGACAGAATGTATGAAATCCAGTGTGGGAGGCTGTGGGGAGTTTGGATGGGATAGGAAGTCTAAATATGATTACAATTTATTGTATAAAATACATCAGTTTTAATAAAATATACAGTAAAAAAAGAAAAATGTAATGCTGACAAAGATTCAGGGAAAGAGAACCTTTAAACACTGCTGATGGAGATAAAAATGTAGTTGCAGTCACAATGAAAATCAGTAGGGAGGTTTCTTAAAAAGCTTCTGGACACACACCCAAAGGAATCACAGTTGGCTTCTTACGGAGATGTCTGCATAGCCACATTTATTGGTGCTCTATTCACAAGAGCCAAGTTATGGAATAAGCCTAAGTTTTCGGCAACAGATAATGGATATAGAAAAATATGGTGTGTCTGTACAATGCAGCATTATTCAGCCATAAAGAATGGAATTATCATTTATAAGAAAGTGGATGGAACTTGAAATCATTGTGTTAAATTAAATAAGCCAAACTCAAGAAGACAAGTATTGCATGTTTTGTCTCCTATGGGGACTCTAGGTAGGGAAGGAGAAGAGAACGGGAAAGTAAGGAGGAGATTATTAGGGATGCTGGAGGGCAAAGTGGGGATAAGAAAGGGGAATAGTTGGGATAAGTATGATCACAGTGTATTATATGAATGTAGGGAAATGGCATAATGAAACTCCTTGTTTTGTGCAATAATATGTACTAATAAAAGAAAGCATGAAGAGTTAAATCTCAGGTAGAATTCCTATGAGAAAGATTAAAAATCACAACCTTTTCATTCCCAGTAAACTGATTTTCCTGAACTGGAGAGGGATGCTCACCTCTGATATTTCTAGGACCTCAGAAACTCACCTCTGGAAGCAAGAGCTTGCTTCCTCTTGTTGGAACCAAATCTGGGTGCTGCAAGTTGGACCACACCTACTGACTCCAATTCTCCCTTCTAAATCTGTATGGTAAGAAACCTATGTTCTCTCACCCCCACCATGTGAAGATGCAGACCAGTTCCCCCAGACTTCTCATCTGCTCCTCAAACATTCATTCTTCCTTCAGCCTTTCCTCATGGCCCATGACTTTTTATTGCTGACCCACCATCCTTCCTACCTCCATGAAACACATTCCTGTCTACCAATACCCTCCCCTCAGAAAACACATGACTCAAGCTGAGCATGATGATTACTCAGGAGACTAAGGCAGGAAAAGAACCTGAGCCCAGGAGTTCAAGGACAGCCCCGGTCACAAAGTTATATAACTTTACCTTTTTCAGAATTGTGGCTCTCAGAACCAAACATGGTTCTCTATGTGTTCTTTTTTTCCAAGATACACCTGGTTGGCATGAACCCTTGGCAGCAGAACTGAGGTGTGATCATACAGAGGACAATCTAAAGCTATAAGCCCACAGACTGAAGAGATGGCTCAGCAGTTAAAAACACTTGCAGTTCTTCCAGAGGACCTGAGTTTGATTCCCAGCACCCACCACCATCTGTAACTCCAGTTCCAGGGGATCCAACATCCTCTTCTGGTCTCTGTAGACACTGAACACATGTGGTGCACTTACATACATGCAGGCAAAACACTCATACACATAAAATAATAAATAAATAAATAAATAAATTAATTAATTAATTAATTAACCAGGGGATCCGATGCCCTCTTCTGACCTCCTCTGGCATTGCACAGCATATAGTGGCTCACAACTGTTCATAACTCCAGTTCCAGGGGATCCAATGCCTTCTGACCTCCACAAGCACTGCACAACTTGCGCACACTTGCAGGCAATACAAAAATAATAAAAAAAATAAAATATTTTAAAAAATTTTAAAAGCTATAAACCCACAGGGCTACCTCTCTTCCACCAAAGATATCACAAAGATACTGAGGGAGGATGTCCTTGTGCAAATCTGGTAACCTTATGAAGACCTTAAGTCCTCAGCACCCACATTTAAAAAGGAAAAGCCACCACCGATCAGTTAGCTCAGTTGGTTAGAGCATGGTGCTGATAAAAAGGAAAAGCCAAGCATAGCAGCACATACCTATAACCCTCATGCTGGGGAGATGGAGATAGGAATCCCTAGCATAATAATGTGATTTTTCTCATTTAGGTTTCCAACAATGCACAAATATTTCCTTGTTTCTTGGCTAAGAAAAGTACTGCAATATACTTTTCCTCTAACTGAAATTATTACAGGTTGTCTAAAGGGTACTATAGGGGAGTGGAGCTGGTACATGTGGGGCCTTGCACATGCTAGGCAGTGACATTACTAAGCTAGATCCTCAGTCCTGAATATTTCTTAATTATAGAGAGGAACAGGGAGAGAATTTGGGCTCTACAAGAGAAGATTATATAATCAAATGTTTGAGTAATCATAAACTGACACGTTACTGGCCCAGTAAATTGTTGATTTAACATTTTTCAATTTTGTATTTGAATGTTTCTTATCACAGTTATGTTATGTGGATAGTTTATTTTGGAAGATATAGTTTCTATATTTAAGAGTAAGAAGGAAAATGTAACCAAAATTAGTATTCTTTTTCCTTAAATACTGGTACTTGAAGATTCCTTTAAAATAAAACCCAGCCTTTTTAGTACTTCTCATTTTAACTGAAATGATCCTTCTAATTCAAAAGCTATGTGATTTCTGAGTATCATACATGGGAATTAAGCTAATGTTAAAAACAGTTTTCAGTAAAAGAGTCAGCTTAAATCATTTAATCATTTCAAATGCTTTCTTCATCCTTTAAAAATAAGTTTGAAGGTCTAAAAGAATTGCATTTTCACTGCTTTGCATATCTTTGTCATGCTATATAAATTCTCTTTTCATATGATTAAAGGAAGCTTAAGATGAAATGATTAGTTGATTTACATTCACTTGTAGCAATTACAGAAGAATTTGATTTTTGTTTGGTTTGGGTTTGCTTATTTCTATGATGATGGTGAAGTTAGGTAAGGGTTTTCTGTTACAGTATCCAACATCATCACTTGGAAGATTTCAGTTGTTCAATAAATTGTTCCCTCAAAAAAGAGGGGAAGAAAAGAAAAGAGAAAAAAAAAAAGGAAAGGAAAAAACAGACATTTATATACACACGTACATGCTCAAGTTTACAAGTTTATTTTAAATATTCAGGATGGAGAACTAGAAGTCAATAAAACTGGTTACCTAAGAATGGGTTAGAGAACAGGCTAGAAAGGAAGGGAGTGACACATCTCTCTGAGAATACCACTGGAAGCACGTTCACATCATACATAGTCAAGCATGTAACCAAACTAACAGGAATGGGACAAAGGCACTTAAACCAATGCAAACACAAACAAGCAAGGCCAACTGCAGTTCAAATAAATCACATAACTATATATGACAAGGGAAATACTGCACATAAATATTAACTTGTCTTTAGCAGTTCTGTTTACAGGTCTGCAGTAATTCTGAAACTATTGTAGGTATATATAATTAAGTAGATGAGTAGATTCACTGATGCTAAGAATCAGGGCTCTCACTTTGACAAAGAAAATACAAGTATGAAATGGGGGATGACAAGGAAGAATTCTATGGTTTGGATTGGAACTGAAGGTATTAGTATAATTCATGTTCTAAAAGAAAATCCATTTAAGTGTGTGAACGTGTGCATGAGCACATGCATTTCCCCAGGTGGGTGGTACATGCCTGTTATTCCAATACTCAGGAGAAGGATGCATAAAGACCCTGAGATCAAGGCCAGTTGAGGCTATATAGAGAGAGACCATCTTAAAAATTCAAAGGACACATATATAAAAGATGCATTAAATCTATTAAAGTAAAATCTACTCACCTAATTTTAAATGAAAATTCCTAAGGGTAAAGAAATCACAGAAACAGGGGGCAGTTAGAAGGTTCAATAGGTAAAAACACTTGCTGTGCAAGCCTGACTACCTGAGTTCAATCCTGGAACCCAAGGGGAGAATCAACTCAACGAAGTTGTTTTCTGACCCCCCACTTGCATGCCATAGCACATACACACACATGTACACACACACTTAAAATGAGATTCTGCAAGAAGGAGAGGAAACATAGGTTTCTTTATTTTTAAGGCAGGGTCTGATTATATAGCCCCAGCTGGTCTAGAACTTGCTTTGTCAACCATCACAGGCTGGCCTGGATCTTACAGCAATTTGCCTGCTTCTGCCTCCTGAGTGCTGGGATGAGAGGTCTGCACCACCACGCCCAACAGAAACAGAATTTAAACTTAAAAACCTAAATGCACTAGTATTTACAGAGAAACACAAACAAAATACAAAGTAGATTTTAACAAATGCTTATTTATTTATTATGTATGTATGTATGTATGTATGTATGTATGTATGTGTACACAGCATGCATGTAGAAGTCAGGACAACTTGAGGGAGTTTGTTCTCTCCTTCCATAAGAGATAATACGGTTTCTAAAACTAGAACTCTGGTCATCAGGCTGGTAGAAAGCACCTTTACCCACCAAATCATCTCACAGTTGTAAATTTTTTAAATAAATAATTTAAAAGAGAATTATGAAAGTTCATTTTGGAGGCACAGTATCTCATATTCCTTTTATAAACTTCCAGTTGATTTTGGAGGCACAGTATCTCATATTCCTTTTATAAACTTCCAGTTGATAGATGTTTTAGTTAACTTCTTTATTCTGATAGTCTTATGTCCTAAACTACTTAAGTCATTTGAAATGATAAATAGGGGTCAGGAAACACTTTTCAATGATGAGAATAAAAATATTGTTCACTTATTTCTGACAAATGCATAACTTCAATTTTCTAATTAAGTTATATCCCACTGCAGCCAGGCGTGGTGAGGCATGCCTGTAATCCCAGCACTCGGGAGGCAGAGGCAGGCAGATCTCTGTGAGTTTGAGGCTACCCTGGTCTACAAAGTGAGTTCCAGGACAGCTGGGGCTACAGGGAGACCCTGTCTCAAAAAGACAAAAAACAAACAAACAAACAAAACAACAACAACAACAACAAAAACCCAACAACAAGTTATAGCCCACCTTTTAAAAATTAATCTATACACTTTAGGAGTATTTTTTAATAGTCTAGGGTTTCTCGGTTTCCTTTACTTGTTAAAAGAAAAACCTTTCCAACTCTAAAATTTCTGTCAAAATGAAGCTTCCAGGTACAGGGAGAGAGTAATCAGAATGCATTATTTAATTATGAAATTATCAAAAACAAAATTAATAAAAAAATGGCCCCTTGCTACTGTTTTCCTTTTGTGGCAGCAGATCAAAAGTCCATTAATAGTTAACAAAGCTACAGTTTGATCTATGAATGAAGACTTGATTTTCAAAGTACTTAGACTATATTTACAAAAGAATCTCTACCATTAATTATTCAGCATTTGGATTTGACCAGAAACCAGAGCATGACTTTTAATGCCCTGTTTAAATGAACTACTTAACATTGTAATGAACACTTGATATAGTGAACTCAGTGGATTTTAGGCTTGTTATAATAATATGGCTTTTCCCAAATTTTTTGATCAGTGGACAGATTTTAATGCTAACTCAGTTTAAAATTCATTTGTTCTTTAAAGATGTTTGCTTAAACCAAAAATTGTGCATTTTAATTATTTTCTATTCTAAAATTGAATGTATTTTATACCAATGCATTATTCATAATGCAAAGACATCAGGAAAAACAAAGCTGTGCATTTCTTTCAAAGCTGTTAAATTGCTAAAGCATACCACATTCATGCATGCAATATTTGATCGTGTTTTTCTTAAAACACAGGCTTGTTTTCTTCAGATCAAGATAGGCCAAAAATTCTACACCAAACAATTTTTGCTTATAATTAAAGCAATCATCAATCCAAAGATTGTCATTCATTTTATTTCATCTCTACATCAAAAAAAAAGGTAATTTAAAAAATTTTAAATTCCCTTGAAATGATAAGATAAATGAAACTCTAAGTGCCTTCACATAATAACAATAAGCTGACCCTCTGGGAAATGGTTGACTTTCTCAATACAAGGTATTCAAAGCTCATTCAAAAGTGTTCATTTAGAATGCAGATATCAAAGATGATGCAAATGTTCAAGAGAAAATTAGAACTTACCAGATGTTCTAATCCAGCTTTGATGTTTCCAGATTCCCTAAAAATAGAATAGTAAAAGTTCTAAATAGTTGCTAAACCCTTGTCTGCTCTAATTTATGTTTATCTCAAAATGTTTTATAAACCGCTATCCATTTATCATTAATCTTTAGTAATGTTTATAATAGTTCTTAAAAGAAAATTTTCCATAAAAAGAATAATTTTT
>NW_008341872.1:2759772-2790749 GCF_000622305.1 Nannospalax galili | reverse complement strand
ATCAAAATCTATAATTGTAATACTGAGAAATAAAATATCAAAAAAACCCCAGCATGATATATTTTGCTATTTAACTTCCTGTTTTTGACTGTAAAAGAAACTGCTGGTGATACAAAAAATAAGTATCTGTAGTAGTAAAGATAATTTAAACAGACATTTGATGAAGTATGTCAAATGCGTTATTTATTTATTTGTTTGTTTGTTTAGGTCTTTTTGAGACAGTCTCCCTGTAGTCCCAGCTGGTCTGGACTCTCTATGGATCTGCCTCTAGAGTGCTGAGATTAAAGGCGTATGTCACCATGTCTGTCTTCAAACTGGAAAACTTTTAAAAGATTTAGATCTATACCAATTTATTAGTGACAGATGAGCTTTGATTTTCCCCACTCTGATCAAGCAATATTTTAGTTTCAACATAACTACATGTCTTATCTTTTTAAGATTTATTTTATTTTAATTATGTGCACTTATATGTGTCTGGGTGTAATATGCATGTGAGTGCTAGTACCCTTGGAGTCCAGAAGAGAGTTCTGGATCCCTTGGAGCTAGAGCTACAGGGAGATGTAAGCTGCCTGATGTGCATGCTGGGAAGTCAATTCAGGTCCTCCACAAGTGCAGTACATACTTTTAACTGCTGATATCACTCCAGACTCAGGTCTTAACCATTTGTAACATGAAATTATATGTATTTAATTCCAACTTTCTTTTCAATTTCTGTCTCCTATTTTTCCTTTGCTGGAAAAAAATACTCTCTTTTTTTCCAGTTTCCTTCATCTTTTCAAAGTTCCCTGACTTTAATCCCTTTGGTTTTGTTGCTTAAAAACTATACACAAGACTTTCAACCTTGGCTCTTACTGACTAATCTCACATAGGAGCAATGACCATTCCATGGACTGGCACTTGTCTTAGGCCATTCTCTTTACTCACTCTTCTGGCAACCTTAGCAAAACTATAAACTCAGTGTAGAAATGTAAGGGCTGGCAAGACTCATTTTCTAATCTCTAATGTTATCACAGTCCTAATTCGATAAATGACAAGAATTACCACACGATGTGAGAGAAGGTTATGCTGACAGAATATGTTTGATTATTTCAAACTTTATTATTACAAAATTAATATGCCTAATATTTGAGTTTTCACAAGGGCATTCTATGCTTAACTTAAAATTTAACCCCAACTATAGCAACATTGTAAAAATACATAAATAGGACATGTAGTATAACATGCACACACTCACAAATACACATAATGAATTAAGGCCTCCGTTCATGACTGACTACCAATTTTCATTCACAGATAATGACTCTTTGTTTATCCTTCTAAAGATATTCTGTTTAGCTGTGTCTATGTATATGACTCTGTGCATCTTTCCCCTCTTCTGTGTTTTATAATCCCAAACAGAAATGTATTATACACACTATTCTTTAGGTTCACAAAGCAATCTACCTTGAAGTTTATACTACTCAATATGTACCTCACTTTCCTTGTGGCTACTGTCTCAGATAATGGTCATTAGAATAAGAAAATGATGTTGCAATATACAAAAAAAAAAAACCCACCAAAACACCACCAACAACTCAGATTTAAAATACAAAGCCATAATTCATTATCTGAAACCATTGGGGCTAGACATACTTCAACGTGTTTGGGTTTTAGAAAGGTAATAAGGCATATAAACAAATTTTATGTCAGGTAACACTCAGGGGCCTGGAGCAGAAATGCAGCATTATACACATTAAGGATTCTGAAGGAAGCATGAAAATGGGATTTAAAAAAAAAAAGACTAGTAAAAATTATAAATGGATCATTTGGTAACTGTTGTTGCTGTCAATTGTATCTGTCACAAAATTAAGGAAAATCTAGTTTTCTGAGCTATTTGGATTTTAGAACTGAGGATAAGAAGCTGTTCTTCAAAACAGAAGAGAAAGGTAGGATATTGCTTGGCTATGTTTTCACATGGCACTTTAAATTAGAAGTTTTTAAAAACGTGTTTTAAATGCAAGGTTATAAGGAAAAATAGGCATTAATCCCAACACTCACTTTTCTTGACTATAAAACACAGCTAAAGGTAAGCAACCAGAGTCCTGGCTATCCAACATTCTTACTTATCATTTTTACCTAACTGCATCTTTCTGTTTTCATAGCTGTTGCCTTAGTTGAGACCATCCTCTTTTCCCACTTAAATTACTGCATCGGTCTCTTAATGGACCCAAATGGCTCCTGCCTTGCTCAATATCAATGTGCCCTCCATAATAAAGCAAAATCTTTCTAAAATATAACCTTTCTCAAAATTTCAAAAATAATCTTCTGCTATTGCCAGAAGCTACACCTCATGGAAAGTCATGGCAGTAGCAGGAGTGACCAGACCATTAAACTGGTTTCACTCACACTGAACCACTTGCTCCATCTCCCTAAAATGCTCCTTTTCTCTCAGTCTACCCTGATTCTCCTCATTTAGCGAACAAACAACAAAATGAAAAACAGTCCCTCAGGACTCAACCTAAATTATGTTTCAATGGAAGAAAACTTTCCCTTATGCATAACATAATGAATTCTTCCCAAAGTACTCCTGTAACACTCTGGACAAACCCTGCCATAGAATTCACTATGGTTCATTAAAAATGCTGATTTAGTTTCTCAAAGACACCATGGAAAAGGAAAGTCAGTGAGGAAGTGCAATGCATCTTTTAATTTTCATATTCCAGCCCTACTTGTTAATGTCTTAATCAGTGCACTTAACCAACTGTAAGCATCTGATATCTGCCCATTTTGAGACAAGGTTGGGTGGATCAGCAGCAATCAGCTCAGGTCTCTGAATGGTCGTGCCCAGCTCCAGGCTGTAACCAACCCACAAGGCAAGACATTTACAGCTGTGAGGAGCTGCTGGGATAGTAACATTAGGAAATGGGGGAGGATTTGCACTTGCGTGAACACATATGGGGAGGTTGTTTTGCTTTGTTTTTTTGTACTGTTTTAAAGGTCTCAGAGAAGTGCTTACAACTAGACTAGAACATTAGAGGCTTTCCACACCAGTTCTCAAATTAACTGGAGTGAAAAGCCAGGGAAGAAGAGTCTCAGATAACATGGGAGGTGGGGGTGGGACAGGGGTCCTGAAATATGTTATTAACAAGAGAAACATAACAATAATTCAGGAAGGTTTTCAAAAGAAGACTTAAAAACCAGGGAAATATGAACCAAAGGAAATCTATAGTGACAACTTTAATGACAAAATATATTTAAGTCCTCTATTTCTTCTAATTTTATACATAATGGCCATTTCAAAATGACACAAATAAAACAATAGGAGTATATATAAATATAACATAAAGTACATATAGGCAATATAATCTTTGTTCCAGAAGCAAAGTATCTAAATTTGAATTTAAGCTCTATTACAAAGTAGTCACTCATGGAGCAAGAGAGCTGGCTCAGCAGTTATGAGCAGTGGTGCTCTTGCAGAGGACCCAGGTTTGGTTCCCAGCACCTACAGAGTGGCTAACACCCATCCATAACTGCAGTTCCAGAGGAATCTGACACTCTTTTCTGACCTCCACAGGCACTGCACAACACTGGGTATTCATATACATAAAAAATTAAAATACTAAATAAAATAATTTAAAAACAAGACAGTCACACGCTTAAATGATTATCCATTTACCCTCAGCTGTGTAAATAATCAAGGAAAATACACAAAAAAGCACATTAGAAGAATATTTAAGATTTGTGTAATATATAAGTTGCTGTGAAAGAGTATTCAGGATAATGTTTATGAGGTCCAGTTGAAACTAAACAGTACTATAGAAATGATATTGCGGAGGGTGATATTTAGTGTGAAAATCCTAAAAGTGAGTCCAAAAGTTTTGATGGATTTTTAAAAATATGGACACAAACTCCAAGACACTGATATAGGGATCCTGTAACAAATGGTGTAAAACCTGTCCTCTTAGCAGTCTGTCTCTTGGGTTGTCCCTGTCATGACTTCATCAATATTTGTGCAACTCCTTTTGCCCTGTGCTGAAAGCAGACTTAATTCAATTATAGGTCTCAAAACTGATAAAATGGTCCTGAAGTGGAAAATGGGAAGAGATTATTGGCAAATGAATAAAGATTTGTATCGAACTAACACACAGGAGTACAGCAGGTCTTTTTTTTAATCATTCCCTGTCTTAAATCTTCTGGGAACCATGAGTTTCCCTTCCCCTCATGCAGCACATCGATTTCTGAATTAGACTGCAATATTAAATAATTAATATACTTGCCATGATTGATGTTCTGCATTAGTTGAATATTAGGTTATCAATCAAAATCCACTTGGTTTAATGTAATAATATTGAAAAAGTGTCACGGGTTGTTCATCCAATTTGTACTTGAGGCAGCACAGATAGCAATGTTGGCATAACACAGGCTATAAAGCAGGAAAGGCAGTAGCTCAAGGTTCATAAGGCAAACACAGCAAATCTAGCTGAGACAGTCTGAGGGGGTCCTGAATAAACCACATGGCTCCTGTATCTTAATCCAAGGAAAAGAGGCCATGTCATGCCATGACAAGGAAGAAAAAAATAGAGCAAAATACTGTTTTCCTTTTGCTGCAGACACATTTCACTAGTTTGCTAAAAGAAATATGTTCTAAGTTCAGAAACTTGCTCTGGTAAAGCTTGTCTCTTCTTACATTTCTAAACAAAAGCCTAAAGAAAGAATTCCTAGGAAGGAATCCATTTTTTCCTTCATTCTTTCTTCTTTTTTAAAATATGAGTATAATAAACAACCAAAGTGACCATTTGGGTTTTAATGAGCTACATGAATGAGATGAAGGAACAACAATTAATGATGGTTTCAGGGTTTAAAATTCTCTTGCTTTTGATGATGACATTCTCTTTGTTTCTCAATGTTTTGAACTCACTTATTAAATATTAGCTTAGAAAAAAATTTAATTACCTGCTTCTCAGGTAAATCTTTTCCTGATTATTCCCTATTATTTCAATCCAATATCTATTATTGATCTACTTACAAAAGTAACATTTTAAAATAAATTTAGTAAGCAAAAGACACCCAAAAGAAAAATGACTTTTTGGTGAGTAGAAACTGAACAAAGAATAAATCAACCTATTACAGAGAACAAGCCAAAATTCCAGGGAGTATTTCATTATAAATCCTAGTAAAATATAATGCACATAATTAATAGCAGCATTACTGTATCATTTCACTGACCAAGTCCTTGAGAAGTAAAAGATTAAATACAGTTATAATCAGTAATACACATGCATTATTCATATAAAATATGAATGTACATGGTAATTGTGAAAAATGAAAGATCTCAAAAAATTTTATATTAGGCTTTTTATCATTAAATATACTATTGAATTTTAAAAGATCAATATGGTATAGCTTTCTATAGATAGAAAAGCTAAGATCAGAGATAATTTTGTGTTTTCTCTTTCATAAAGCAAAATCCAGATGAATTTTTTTTACATGATGATAGTCAAAGTTTATAAAGTTTATAAAAATACACAAATAATAAAAATATTTCTATATTTCTATAAAAATATATCTCAAACAATAAGTTACATATATATATCAGATTCTGTTATATACCAAATGTTTTTTATGAAAAATTTTATAATGCCTAAATCTAAGGAAAACCTGGGTTTGAATTTCTGCCCTATTATTTACTAAATGTGTAATGTTAAGCTAAATCTCTCCACCCATTTTCATGCCTTACATTCAAATCAGGAACTAATAAAAGATAATCGGCATATATGTAGAATGTCCAAGTCACTAAATATATAGTAATGGTAAGATGACAGACTAAAGAGACTGCATGCCATGTTCAGAATGAGAAATAACTTTTATAGAAGTCTTAACTACTTTAATCATCCTGAAACCTATTTTGACTTAATGTACACAAATGAAAGTCATTACCACTTTTAAACACGAAATATACAAAGCTTAGTGCAATAGCTAGAAACCTGTTATAAATCTGTGTAAATTCTGATATAAACACACTTTTACATCCAAATCTCTTTGAAAGAATGTAAAGGTGAAATATGTCAAAAAATAAATAAAAAAGAATTCTCAACTGCCTTATTTTCTTTTTACTTTAATTCAAGACAAATACAGAATATCAGCACTAAACCTAAATTATTTTACCTAGAATTTTCATTTTCCTCTTACCAAGTCTGCTTAAAATTCTTAGCAATTTTCCACTGATATGAGAGTTTCTTGCAAATTAGGGGTTCAAAGCATATATTACTATGATTCAGAATGGTGGTTTTCAGGTGTTTGTATTTTTTTTAGCAGACCAATTATTACTTACATTAAAGTGTACATCATTTGCAGAGGTGAGTATGCTATCTATGCTTATTAAAATTTAAATATATTATTTTCCTCTCACATCTTTTAGTTTTACAGAAAACTACTGGCAAGCATCCACTATGTCAAGATAAGTTTAAACTAAGCATGCTAAATAGCCATGGAATTGTGGTACTCAATGAGCTTATTCCAATAAGAGGTTGAACATTTACCCTGGCATGGATCAGGTAAGTGACTTAAAATCAGCCAGATGGATAGGAAATGGAGTCCAGAGAGAAGATCCATGGGGGAAAAAGAAGGGAACTCAGCATTTCTAAAGTCATACTCTAGATAACAGGCTCAATGGAAAATTAAGAATTGTGCACTAGTAGATTTGATCTAAAGAAAAAAACGATCAATAAAAAGTCCTTCAAATCTAAAAGTTCTGAAACAGAAACGAACTTACAATGTTGGGGTGCAGAAAGCACCACTGAAGAGTTACTTCCTGAGTACTCTTATGCACAAAGAAATTACAATAACAATAACATGAAAGAGCAAGAAGTATTAAGACACAGTATCTATGACTTAGATATTTAAAGTTGCACCATCAAACCAAAGGTAGAATGTTACTGCCCAACCCAGGAAGGAGAATAAATGGGATATGGGCTACCTGATCTGTTTTCCACACACAGGATGAACATTCCTTCTCAACTCAAGCGTCTTTCCCCCTGAGGCTATGTATAATTCAGTATCATTCTCAACACATTGCTGGAAGGAGTCCTGACTAGTCATCTGGAATTAGCAGGTGAAATGTAATCCATTCACCATCATCCCCTACTTAATCTATGTCCTTGACCTAATTTAAGAGAAGTTCAAAAGCAAAGAAATTACCATATGCATTAGAGTAGATGGAAAAGGTTTCAAAGAGAAGGGTAATTTTAGCTGAATCCTGAAGGATTGATTATGTTTGGGTAGACTAAGTAAACAGAAAAGAGAAGACAGGAGTGTGAGCTCAAAGGTTCAGCATGACAAGATAGCTGTCAAGAGCAGAGAGGGCCTTCCCAAAGAAGCTGAATTAAAAGATAATGTAACCTTAAGTCATTTTTATTCTGTAAGTTTTCAAGTTCATGACATGATTTTGTGTGTAGTCCATTATGAAAAAAGAAAAAAGCCAGGGAAGAAAGTGAAAGCTAAAAGTTGTATTTTCTAGCCAATAAGTGAATTCTGGTATGGCGCTGTACACACAAGACCAGGCACCCTTTTTGAAAATGCATAAAGGTGCCATGTAGGCTGGTAGTGGCCTTTCAAACAATAAATGCTCATTACAGAAAATTCAAAAATCACATCTGTTTTTAATGAATAAAATAAAAGGCACCTGAAGTCTCACCAACCAATGATAATAGCTTCAATATGCTCTAGCTTTTTCCTCCAGACATTTTTAAACAACACACAAATATAATTATTTTTTCTTACACAAATGAGATCATCAAACTTAATTATGTGGATTGCATATTTTCACTACTTAATTATATATTGTAAACAGTTTCTTAAGTATCAAAAATATACCTGCATATAACATTTTAATATTTACATACTATTCTGGTCACAGAAAAACAAAAAGATTATGTTTATCCCTTATTGCTGGACATTTTGGGTTAATTCCAATTCTTATTACAAATAAAACTAGTTTGTAAAAAAAAAGAGTAATAAATTATAAAATTCACAAATAATTTATACGTTTTATACAGTATTACTTAGATGATTAGGGATAAGTACTTTCGGGGGGGGGAATAAATTGCCATCCCTACTACTTAATTATAATTTATATTCATGTTTGTTGTACTTATATACATTTTAAATTATACATTATTTTAAATATAATTTCTACTTTTAAAAAGACCACTGTCATAGAATTACGTCCCAATAACTTCTTAAAAGTAGTATCTGCCAAACAATTCCAAATAGAAAGTTATAAAAACATTGCTGCTAAAATTGACAGAAAATGCAAAACATATATTTCAAAACTCTTGGTAATTCAGGGATTAATTATTCAGTTCTTAATTATTAAAGTCTGTTGATGCTTTTCTCTTCCTCCTACTGTTCTACTTAACCATACTAGTAAACTTCAGCAGGGAACAACAACAACAAATCAAATGTTTTACTTGCTCATTGACTCAAACTGAACCATTTCACTAACCTGAATTGCCATTTCTTTAAAACTTCTTTGCATTCTTTTCTTTAGTCAGACTATTAGTCTATTTTAGTCATACTTTTGACTAAGTGAATGGATTTTCTCTGAGACTGTTTCTGAGGAAATGCAGAACAGTATTTACCAAGCACTGCAATAAGTGCTTTCCATGTATTAGATCATTTAAACATGAAACATTTTATTATGAAACAGTCATATTTCATAGATATGAGATAAACAAGCTTAGAAAGATTAAATTGGTCATACAGTTCACAGTTGAGCTAGAAAAGGAAGATTTGAATCCAGACTTCTTGAGTTTTAATGATAGGAAAATTTATTACAGTCAATCTTGAAAAATAACCTCAATACTGAAACAACGTTTTTCACTATTCTTCGGCTCTATAATTGAAACCAAGATTGGAAAGGGAGCTTCAAAAGGATAAAGATTTAAGTAAAAGTGAGCATTAACACGTATAAACAGACTTACATGCTCCAGGAGAGGCTTGATCATTTTAATTTATAATATTTCAACTAACATTCACAAAAGAGAAAAATAAACCTGAAGAAATTGCTAACATACATGTGAAAAGATATTACAGTGCACAGAAAATATCTGCAAAATCACACTGAGATGCAGAGCATGGTGGTGGGAGCCTTTAATCTCAGCCCTCAGGAGGCAGAGGTAGACAGTACTCTGTGAGATCAAGGTCAACCTAGTCCAAATAGTGAGTTCTAGTGGGGGTTGGGCCTAGGGAAGCCCTGTCAAAACAAAAACAAAAACAAACAAAAAGTTAAGTGAGTATCATTTTGCACATAGCAAGCAAAGATTTAAAAGAACCTAAAAGAGGGGGATAATTGGGAACAGACGTTACCAGTGGGGAAGTGGGAAAGTGGAAGTATTCAGCCGGGAGGGGAGAAGGGAGAGACAAGCAGGGGGCCATGGTGTGTGTATGTTTGTGAACACAGGAGAGGGGGGATGGTGGGAGATGGGTTAGGTGGAAGACGGCTGTTACTGGGGGGAGGATGGAGAGGGAGGAGGGAGATCAGATGGGAGGAAAAAATAGAGATGAATGAATCTTGGGGGGGGGGCTAGGGAACAGAGAGGGAAGTGTGATGCCCCTGAAACCTCATTAGAAAGGCACATATATTGTCTAAACATTAGTACATACGTATACCTAGGGGTTGTTTGGCAAGAAACACAATGCCAGACAGAAGAGATCTCCCTTTGTGTGGTTGGTGAGAGTGGTCCATGAGACTCCCAAAATAACAGAGGCTACTGTCAAACCTTCTGGTTATCTCCCAGAACTAGCAGATAAGACTCTACTGCTAAAGACAGGACATACTTGGGACACAGGACCTTGGAGCAATGGAGCAGGAACTGACCTGGAAGCCTTCTACCAGAAGTTTAGCTCCTCTAATACTAGATAATAATATGCAAACTGCTAAGGAAGAAAATCAATCAATGGTCCAACCCAGCCTTAAAGCCTAGTAACCATAACGATGGCACAGCAAACTACCTCTATTGGTGCAGCAGTGGCACTGTTACGGGGCGGGGGGGGGGGATTCAACAGCTGTCTAATTGGGACTTAAGCCCTGTCAGTTGGAGTGAACTCATGGGTGGCACTGTAAACTCGGCCAAATACAAATGGCCAGAGAGGACACAGATCCTAGAGAAAATCCTATCTCTGTCATATCTCTAGACAAATGAAATTACTTAACATATACCAAATATGAATCCTTATACAGAAGCATACTGTATACCACTCATCAAAGAAGCTTCTTTTTGCAACAGATGGAGGCTACTGCAGAATTCCACAACTTGTCAGACACAGAGAATTTATGTCTGAGGGATGTCCAGTCCTAGGTCACACATCTACAGTTGAACCTCTACACCTAAGGCTTATGGAACATAGTGAAACGAGAGAAAACTAATGTATCCCTCAACTCTCACCAGTGAAGCTTCCTTATACAACAGAGTGCAATACACACAGAAGGCCACAATTAGCCAACCTTTAAAGAATAAGAGACTACAGAGTGTGTATCCCTGGATAGGACTCCTATATTGAACCTCACTTACTGATGGCTCAGGAACCATTGTGGAAGAGGGGGCAGAAAGATTGTATGAGCCCAGGGCTCATTCATGAACACAGGGAAGCAGGAGCTTTGAGGCCACTGGAAACTTGCACATGTGAACTTGTGACAATGATGGCATCAAGCATAGGACCCATGTCAGCATAATTAAACAAGGGCCCAGAGGAGAGGAAAGAAATGGGTGGCAGGCTGGCCCTAGACTGAGACCTATTGGAAACTGATTGCTACTGGGAGAGGGAGAATATGCCTTACTTACAATCTCTAGATGGGCTGACTAGACTCCACTGAATTAATTTCCACTGAAGGACATCTAGGTACAAATGCTTGACTGGATAGGACTTAACATGTATAGTGGAATACATGAGGTCCAGTTGGGGGTATGGTGTGGCACGGATGGGGGAGGGGCTCTAAATTTGATTAAGAACTGTTGTATAAAATTACAAAAGCTCAATCGAAAGTTAAAAAAATAACATATTCTTGCTGTAGGCAATGGTTCAAAAATTAGCATCCCTTATATACTGTTGGTGGAACAGAAAATATGTCAAAATTCTGTTTTCTCCATTGAAATTTATAATTTATTTGTGTAGATCAGGAAACAATGCACCACCACACCTAGCTATTATCTGTCTATCTATCTATCTATCTATCTATCTATCTATCTATCTATCTATCTATCTATCATCTATCTATAAATCAATCATATATTTGTATATATGTATGTATACACATACACACTTATTTAATTTGTGTGTGTGGTTATCTGTATGTATGTATGTATATACAGACACACTTATTTTTGTGTGTGTGTGTGTGTGTGTGTGTGTGTGTGGTGGGATACGCATGCTACAGTGTGCATGTGGAGATCAGAGGACAACTGGAGGGAGCTGGTTCTTTCCTTCCACCATTTGGATCATGGGGATTCAGTGCAGGTTGTGAGGCATGGTGGCAAGCTTGTTTACCCACTAAACCATCTCACCTGCCCCTTCTTTTGTATTAAAAAAAAATCTTAATAAAGGGGCTGAAGAGATGGTTCAAAGGTTAAGAGCACTTGCAGAGAAGTTGGGTTTGGTTCCCAGCACCCACATGGCAGCTAACAATTGTCCATAACTCCACTTCCATGGGGTCCATTACCCTCTTCTGATGTCCAAAGGCATTGCCTGACATGGGTGCACTTACAAACATTCATGCAATACAGTCATACACATAAAATTTTTTAAAAACTTCTTAATAATGCACATAAAACCTTTGACCTGGCAAGGTTCTGCTTTTCTAAGTTCATTTCAATGATGTAATCATGAGATATTAATAACCTTGTTGTATTTAATTAAAAAAGAAATAAACTAAATGTTCAGTGCTAGCAAAGTAAAATAAGATTAATATCCGTAGAACATAAACTACACAACCTCTAAAATGATATGTAATGGTATATTTTCATGAAACTATTCTTGTGGTATAATAATTTTTAAAAGCATATTATAAAGTGATTAGATAGCTATAGTTGTAAGAAATGCTTTGTGCATTCATGTATACAGTGGGGTTCATGACTTTTAAAAGATATAAAGTAAAACACAAACACTATCTAACAAAGGCCTATGAGTGCCTTCTATGCTCGTTATGATCCTTTGCTGCTGTTTTATCTATAATGTATGCTATGAAAACACATTAGTGTTAGTCTAATTTAAAATCTATTTTATAAAACCTGTGATAGCAGCTGTATGGGGTAATACATTACCCTCATTTTGTGAAAAGTAAATATGAAGCTTAGAAAGAGAGTAACTTGATAAAATATTAGGTTACTCTAACTGGATCCAATGCTAATATTCCATTTATTACAGAAATGTAGTGTGGTATATTAACTTAAATGAGGTTGAGTTTTCCTTTTCTCCATACCACTGTTAGGCTTTCTAATAAATTATTTATGTACATGCCTATTACTTTCAGTACTTAAAGACTGTCTACATTATTTTCAGTTTTATACCATCTACATTGTGCAGTTCACATGGAATCTTCCTAAAATTTGGTGTGTGATTTGTACAGGGCACAGGTGGATTACATTTAGACTTAAAGGATATGAAACTGAAATAGAGCTGATTCATGTCATGTCCACGAGCTATGAGACTGGCAGAAATGGTGAACTCCACTGATCTGTCTAGAGAGCTGTCCCTCCCCTCTGTGAGATTTGGCTTCTACCACATTACACAAATCCAAACCCAGCCTCCTTAATCCATGTCATACTTGAAGATCATGTCACTGCCTTTGTTGCAACCTGCTACATCTAGCTAATAAGTTTCTACTATTACCCACAATGGACTACAGTTTTTTCCAAAATAACTTTTTGTCATGAAGACAGCTAGCTAAACCAGTCTTCTCTTCCCCTCTACATCATGAATTTCTCATATTCACTGTATAAGAATCAAGTATACTCCTACCTCTGCTGCATGCATGACGACTTCCTACATCTCTACACCTTAAGTCTCTTTTTGACAATTAATGGTTATATGCTGGGATCTTTCAAAGTGCCCTGGGTTGAGAATGCAATAATGCATGCAAAGTACTTAGCACTTTCCACATAGTATTATTAATTATTGTCAACACCGCCATTGCAATGCAGACTCTTAAGATTTTCCTCCCCATAGTAAAAAGACAGTTAAAAAAAAAAATCCAGTGTTATGAGAGGTACTACTGAGAGTCAGTTGACCCTCCTCATCAGGAAAAGTGACAGGACTCATGCACATTACCCTCACAGAATATGGGAGAAAACTCTGTGCCACTTAGAATGTCACCTACAAGATACCATGTAGAGTCTTTTGAAGAGATAGAATACTAAGCCTGTTGATCCCAATATAAACTGAATTGCTTGTATGGAAAATTCCCCACAGTTCAGCACTTAAAAGTCATGATCTTACCTGGTTTCTATGTGTTTATTCCCCAGGTTATTTGTTTAAGCATGCTTTTTGCTTTATCACCACATGATGGAGTTTTTGACACATATTAATATGCAAATAGATAAGATTTTCTTGATGTTTCCATATATGTATACATCATCAAAGTTTAACATTCTTTGTGATTAAAATTATTTTATTTATGTATCACTAACATTATTAGCTACCATTCACCAAATCAGAATTGACAAATGAGTAGAAGTCATTCACTCTCTTAGTTAAGGAAAAAGAATGATTACAAAATTCGTGGGTTGTATGATTTAGGCTCTGTAGCCAGTGTGGAATGAATTCCTTCATAAGACAGTTTTATTCAGTGTTTAACAATTCTTTTTCAAATTTACTTTTTTTATGTGTATGAGTGTATTACCTACATGCATGTAAGTACATCGTGTTGTGTGTTGTGTAATGTCTGTGGAGGTCAGAAGAGGGAGTTGGGTCCCCTGGAAGGTTCTTAGTCACCATGTGGGTGCTGGGAATCAACTCTGGGTCTGGTCCTCTGCAACAGCAGTCAGTGCTCTTAACTGCTGAGTCATCTCTCCAGCCTCTCAGGTGTTTAAGAATTCAAACAGTTTTAAAAATATTTTCTTTATGTTGTAGGGGAAGAGAAACAAATTTTTCTTCAAGCTTCATAGGTTCTTGTATGAAATGGACATGTGTAGCAAAAGATAGAGTAACAAAAGAAAAACAGAAGTTTGTTCACACATATATTTCATATACAAAGGACACACCCAAGGAGATGACTTTGAACTCCAATTTATATAGCATCTTAAAAAAAAAAACCGCAAATTTTTAGAGAATGGCAGGTAGTTAACAAGGGTACAGGTAGTCTGCAATTCCCAATGGGTTACACCCCAAAAGATCCATCATAAGGGTAAAATATTATATCATGAATTTAAAGTATATTTAATATACCTAATACACCAAACATTCTAACTTAGCAACAAGGTATTACCCCAAAATTAAAAAAAAAAAATCAACTGTTAAGTCAAGACTATTTGCCATCACCTATAGTTCGGTCTAAAAGACCTAGAATTTTGGCCAGGGTCCAGATTCCCCAGGGACCATACTACTTACTTCTAAGTTCCTTAGTGAAACTTTTAGAAAGAGTCAGTGAAAAACACACTATGTCTCTGCATTCCTATCTTCCACCACATCTAAACATTACTCTTCTAAAATTAATCTGTGGTGTGTCCATATTACCACATTTAAATGCCACTTTATCATCCAAATTTCTGTACCTTCCATAAATGTTACTGTGCTATCCAATATTCCATCCTTCAAAGTCTCTCCTTGTCTTCTTTGATATTATATCATTTGGATTCTCTACAATTTCTAAAACTGAAAAAATACAGTTCAGCTCGTTGGTGGGTTCATGCTCTCCTCTGTCTATCCACCAAAGGCTAGAGTCACTCAAGGTTCACTTCACTGCACTACCCCTAAGCAACACTTCCTTCCTAATCTATGGTACGCTCACATGAGGTAAAGTAAATGGTGTGTTAAAAAAATATATATATCATTCATAAGCTCAAGATGTTAAAACCTTTATATGGTTGTCTATTTCACAACTGTTTCAGTATCTCAAAACACAAAAGCAGAAAGTTTACTTAATAGGTCCAAAAATGGATACTTGAGCTCCTCTTTTTCACTATTTTATACCTCAGAAATGGATCTCATCATTCATCTTGTTGCTGAAACCAATAACCCAGGATCAACTATTTCTTTTATTCTCTTTCCCTGAATAAAAAATATCTGTCATTATTACTACTGATGTCAACTGTCACAGTCCTAGTCCGACTACCATAACCTCTCATCTAGTCTTTCTTCATTCTCTTATAATTATTTTCCCTAAATTCAATTGTTGTTTTACCAAATGGATTGTATTATTTCCTGCAAAAACATTTTTCATGCCTTTGTACTGAAGTCATCATATTTTGGCGCCCTTACTAAATTATTCACTTAATGACTATAATACTAAGCACTACCTCAGGGCCAGATTCTGTGTTAGGTGCCATCATTTCGTGTACAAAGTAGTCTGTGCCATAGAGGCAGGAATGAAATAGGCTCACAAATCTATGATTAATAATTGATCATTAGGTATAGGTAGTTTATGTAGTTAATATGTGAATAACAGTTAATAAATAAAATTTAGTACAAAGACCTACGAAATAAAACAGAAATACAAATTCTAGTTTTTGTCAGGTATTCTTTTTTCATTTTTTTCCACTCTAATATCTTCTTCAGTATCTCTGTTATGGTTTAAAGCTACCTGGAATATGAATACCGTTCCAAATTAAGTGAGATTTGAACATAAAGTAATACAAATATGGAAACTAAAAAAGGCTATTATAAAAATGACAAGGTGACAAGTGGTGGTGATGAGGATGTAGAGAAATGGTAACCCTTGCACAGTGTTGGGGGCAATGTAAGTTAGTACAGCCACCATGAAAAATTAAATGGAGGTTCTTCCAAACATTAAAAATAGAACTATCATATGATCTAGCACTTCTACTGCTGTATACATATGCAATTGTGTGAAATCAGTATATTCAAGAGACTTCTGCACTGCACGAGTAAATGCAGCACTATTCACATTAATGAAGAAAAGCAAAAAACCCAAATGTCCATCTACTGATAAGTGAATGAAAGGTGTCCATCTACTGATAAGTGAATGAAAGGAAATGTCCATACAGGACAGAATGTTATTCAGTCATTAATAAAGAATGGAATATTAACACATTCAATAGCAATGGAGAGAGCTAGAGATCATTATGTTAAAATGATGTAAGCCAGGTACAGAAAGAGAAGTATCACATATGCGGTATTTTAAAAAGTTGATCTCATAAATGTTCAAAACAGAAAGGCTTTTACTAAAAGTTGGAGAGAGCAGATAAAAAAGAGAAATCCAGAAAGGTTGATCACTGGGAAATAAACTAATGTTAGTCAGGGTTAGAAGTTCTGATGTGCTACTACACAGTAGGATGATTACAAATATAATTGTGTACTGCATATATTTTTAAAAGCTGGTTACTTTCTGAGATCCACCTGAACAGGGAGTAACCGGAGTAACCTACTGTGACTAGTAATAATCAGATTCACAGAGATTAGAGATGTGTGTGCAAACATCTAAGTGTTAATACCATTAAAAATGGGTTTTTCTGTATGAAACAGTGTATTTTAAAATGAAATGGAGGTCTTTTTTAAAGGTTAAAACCTCATTCAATTTTATGTCTTATAGGTTTTATACTGAGTTCAATATTGTATAACTGTAATAATACAACTGTGAACCTAAAAATTTACAGCCAAAATTGAAAGAGACGCATCTTTGCTCTGGAAATTGTTAATGACTATGTTAATGCTGTAATGAAATGCTTCTTCTAATCATGTGGTTATTAAATAAATAATTTTTTTAAAAGCTGGGTAAAATTTGAAATTTGAATATTTTTGTCACAAATAAATGACAAATGCTTGAGGGGACAGATATGCTTAACCTGATATAAATATAATTTTTACTTTCTATGTATCAGTTAAATATAAATGTGATTCAATATACATCTAGCACATGTTATGAATGTAAAAATTTCCATTACCTAAAACAGATGCAAAGGTTGGAAAGCCACAGTGGTATAATAGGGACAATTTCTCCTCGATTTCCATATGTTACTAAAATTTGCTAAACATGGGTCTGGAGAGATGGCTCAGCGTTCAAGCGCACTAGCTGCTCTTGTAGAGGACCCAGGTTCAGTTCCCATTCCAGGGGATCTGATGACCACTTCAGACCTATGTAGGCACTGCATGGCATAGGTGCACTTACATACATGTAGGCAATATACTCATACACATAAAATTAAAGTAATAAAATATATTTTTCAAAAGATTTGCTAAACCGGACAAAACATAATTGTCACAAAGCACAGTTAAAAAGACTTATAGTATCTCGCACTTCCAATTCATAAGAGGTAATTTAAACTTATTTATGACTTAATAAGAAAAAGAATATGCTCATAAAAGCACACATGCATGGATGTACATTGCTCTTTTTACCTGTAGTCTGTACCCATGAGGTTCTGTATCCAAGAGTTTCACATGAAAGATTCAGCAGCCAGAGATTGAAAGTATTTTAAAAACAACTGTATCTGTATTGAACATGTACCAGCAAATTTTTCTTGTAATTATACTTTAGACATAGCATAATAACTATTTAAATAGCGTCTCTATTCTACTAGGCATTTAAGTATTCTGGATATGATTTAAAGTATGTGGGAATATACATAAGCTTTATTCAACTATTATATTAAACTAGCTGATATTAGGGACTTGAGTACCCAAGGACTCTGGTGTCCACAGGGAGCCTTGGAACCAATCTCCAATAGATATTGAGTAACAACATGGTCTCTCCCTTCTAAGGTCTCTTTGAAATTAAAATAAAAAATCAGATAGAGATCTTTTTGGATAGAAAACACATATTCCTTAGATGCGGAGATTGACAGTATGCTTACTATATTTAATATCAAATGAAATAGTTAAGCTTTAACTATGTTAACCTACCAATAATAAAAATTATTTTAACTAGTAAAAACAACTCAAGGTTAATAAGTCATAATTTAAGAATGCTCTAAAATCAGCACATACATTTTTGATGATTACAAAATATTAAGAAGGCACACTTTAATCAGTGGGGATAAAAATGTAAGCACTGGAGGCTTGACTGAAGCTCAGGGGTAGCAGCATTTGCCTGGTATGTACACAGAAGGTCCTGGGTTCACTTTCCAGCACCAAAAATGAAAAAGAGAAAAGAAAGAAGAAATCTACACAGTATTTTTTTATTATGAGAATAAAAAACACCAAAGTGGTGTTTATAAAAAAACAAACCTGAGGTTTCAAAAGCTATTAATTATAGTCATGTAAGAGGATATGTTTATATTATATACATACTGACAAGTAAGGAGATCACTGTTTCTAATTTATTCTCCTTTAGCTAAAAATAAAATGCATTTTTAATAGATGTAGAGGAGAGGCAAAGAGGCACAATGAAATGACTAGGGGCAAACAGATGAATCTGGACAGTGGCACACAAGAGTTTCTTGGCTCCTCAAACATCTCTACATGGTGCAGCTTACATCAAAATAATTGCCAAGAAAAAGTCTACTTCTATAAAAGTTAGCCCAAAGTTTCAGTTTTTACTAATTGCAATATTCTTTTGTGCAACAAATTTCAATTTCTTAAAAATAAGCATATTTTTTTTTACCAATTACTAGTTACTTAAATTTATCAAATGTAATTCTAACAAAAACAATAGTGATCTTCAAAATTTGGAAAATATAGAATTAAAAACTTCTACACAAAGAATAAACTCCAAGAGAAAAGATGCAAATAAAATGACTACATAATCTTTTGTTTTTTATTTGCAAGTATAAAACTGAAGAAAAACAAAAGCCTGGAACATAGCATCTGTCATATCAGAATATAAAAAGATGATCCTGGCACAAAATGAAAAAGCTCTAATTCATTTGCAAATCAAGCCTGCCGATTCCATTTCAAGCTGGCGGTAACTGTCAAGAGTTAACAAGATAATCACTTTCAATCCTGCCTTCAATGGTACATTACACTGTTATTCCATTCAATAAAGCCGTTCTTTGGGGCACTAGATGAATGGTTTTCATTTCTAACTCACACAAAAAGTTGTGGGGGGAAAAATCCACGGGGCTTAAGAAAGAAATCCCTTTATGGGCATTTATCTGCCGGTACTTGCTTTTAGGCAAAATGAGATATTTTGAAACATCAGGGTCCATTCACTTCCTCTATTCCTTCAGGTCCTTAATCCATTAGAAAAAAAAAAAAAAAGCATATTAGAAAAGTGCAAAATGAGTTTCATTTTTAAAATTATCAATGTGCACTAAACAAAAATTCCCTATTAAAAAGAGGATATGCAAATTTAACACCATTCTATCCAAAAGATTGATAATAACCAATCTCATGATAACTCAAATGACTTCTGTAGACTGACACCTTATATTTTAGGTAAAGTGTGGTTGCTCAAAACTTCAGATACACCTCTCCTGGTATTTACAGTATCTAGTACAGGCCTTAAAAAGGAGAAATTTTTAAAAGACACACACAAATTTTCCAGATCACTCCTAGTTCAATGAAAAAGAATTGTAGCTAAGCGTTTCTTTAAAACATTATTTACCAAAAAGAATCGTAAGTTTTTTCATGATTTAGTAATTTCATAAATAAATAACTGTTTTGCAAAAATATTGAAAATGTGTATCAAAAACATATTTTGCTTTACACAAACAAAACCATGAAGTGTAAAGATTTGAACATATCTACTACAAATACACAAGTAAGTTGTCTTCAAACTATCCTCAAGAAGACAAAAAGTGAAAACAAAACAAAAATCTCCTAACTGATCCTGCATTGTCCCATATCCATCAGATCCACCCAAAACAGAACAATGCATTTATAGACATCATCTGTTTAAGAATTATGACTTATTATTGAAGTTTATTTAGTAACAGCAGCAATATTTCTTCATCGCACATTCAACTGAGAAAGCAATACTGCTATATATCTCCATGTACATCACAATCTGATCAATACTTTTTCTTTTTATATTATGAATATTATAGTTTAATTTTTATGAAAAATTAAAATAAAACATAACCACGAATATTTTTATTATTATTTTCAATACTTCTAATCTTTTATTTATTTGAGGTTAAATACAGGTTTTAAAAACCTTATTGCACAAATAAATGTCCAAGTTCTTATAAAATCATAGTTTATACTGTAGCAGGAGATTAAAGACGTAGAACACTGAATACTTACGATTGCAAAGACCATGTACTTAAATTTTTTAATTCAGATAACTTCATGAATTCAAACAAGATACAAGATAATCCTTCAAATAGCTTTCAGGAGCAATTTAAATTTCTTAAAATTTTTTTCCAAGTTCTCTTTCATTAGCCATTTATCCTTGAAAAGGTAAAAATTACCCTTAACTTTAAAACAACAAAAAGAGGCAGTAAAATGTGTATGAAAGTGACTTACAAAGTCTTACAGTATTAGATAGACTTGGTCATTAATATTTATATTTTAAATTAATACCTGTTCTAAAATAAGTGCTTCCGAACAAATCACAGCCAATCTGTATATTTTAAAAATCCTTTATAAAACATAGCTCTATTTGAAAAGTAATAAATTTATAGCATAAATGCCTTATGTTTAGTCCATTAAATGAAGAAAAGCTTATATATGATGTTATAAACTCATAGTAGTATTCAGTAAATCTTATTACCACAAATGATAAACCCCTGGTAACAAAAAAGTTAAATACAGCATGTAAGTAGTTAGTAGTATGGTATGCTCAATAAATGTGTTTATGACTGAAACACATGATTATAATGTATAATTTAAAAGCACTTGGGAGCAACACTAGAAATTCCTAAAGAATCTTGCAGACACAAAGCTACCTGCAGAGCACAATTTTTAAATCTTATCACTGTGAGTCAGTAGCCACACTGGGCAAGGACACCAGGGTCACCCTATCATTGGGGTACTTAGACTTTAGTTGGGTTTCAGGATCATAGTTAACTCAGGAGGTAGAAACCTTTGATGGCTCAGCTTCAAGCTGTCCAGCTGCAGTCTTTTTGCTCATTAGATTCCCAGGGTTCGCTCTAAGCAAACACAGCCACAGAGACAGCAGGGAGTATGAAGTTCCTTCTATACATCAACCACCGGAACAGCAAGGAAGGGTGTTTGAGGAAAAGAACAACTCCAGCACAAAAGCCTTATAGAGACTTGACATGGATAACACCAAGCAATCCGATGTCCTGAATTATGTATGTAGTGGTGCCTCTCCAACATTCACACAGATATCTACCTGTTTACACAAATACAGTCAGGCTAGGGGTGCTAGGAATGGACACAGGATCTCATGCATACTAAACATGAACTCTACCACTTGGCGAGACCTCCACACCTATGAATACTTTTTTGGGGGGAGGGGGATGAATTTGAGTATTTATTACTTTTGTTTACAAGTGACAGAGAAAAATATTTATATGTAGTTATTTGACAAACAGCTAATAGACACCTAGGCCTCTTAGAGACCAACAATAAACAATGAACCAGTAGACAAAGTGCACAAAGTCTTTATAGAAATATAAATTTTAATTATCAAATAAAATAGTGAAATATGTTCAAATTTACTGGAAATCAGAAATTATAATTAAAGCAACATAAAAAAACTGTTCTTTGATCATCAATTTTGTAAAATTTAGGGATCAGTAGTGGTATGGAGGGGATACCACTACTGATGCTATTGACAACTATCAACTGAAAAACAATTTCATGTCTTTATTTCTACCTGAAAGTCATACTGACACTAATGATCAAAGATGGCACATATACAATTGTTTATTCCAGTACTGCCTACCAAGTGTTCAGCAAGCGGGGAGCAGTGAAACAGTACATCCACATTACAAATGCAATTGTTAACTGCATAAATATCTATTTCCAAAATAAGTCTTTGCTTTTGAAATGAGATAGACTGAGTTCTTCAGTATAATACGTGAACACCTATTCCAGTAAGTATTTTTCTGACAAATATGAATTGATTTTACATCTCAATTAAAAATGTAAAAAAACATTCAAATAATCAATGCCATATAATAGAAATGCTTTATTATTTTTATTTTATGTCTATGAGTGTATTGCCGGCATGTAGGTAAGTGCACCTGTGTTGTGCAATGTCCACGGAGGACAGAAGAGGCTGTTGGATCCCCTGGAACTGGAGTTACAGACAGTTGTTAGCTGCCATGTGGGTGCTGGGATTCGAAACCAGGTCTTCTCCAAGAACAACCAGTGTTCTTAACCGCTGAGCCATCTCTCCAGCCCCTTTCTTTTTCTTTCTTTTAATTCTTTTTTTTTTTTAAAAAAAAGGTTTTTTATTGTACCAAAAGCATTTATTTCAATTTCTGAATGCCTGGCAATGAATTAAAAATTTTAAACAGTCCCTCTGTCAATATCCTTAGTTACAATTAATCATAAATTATGTTAGAAAGACACTTCAGATTTTGTGGCGCTTGTCCTCAAGAAATAAAAAGAAACGAAAAAAGGTGTTTTTATGAAAGCACACGACCCATGCACACCCAAACCAGACAAAAGCCCAGTATAAAGCTGGGGAAATGTGCAAGAAGCACCAAACTTAGCCAGGGAACTATTGGCAGCTGATCACTGCTGCGTAAGAAAGAAGTGATTTCCTTTAGGGAGTGACACTAGATAGGCCGACGAGGCTCCTCTGTAGGCCTTAACAGATATGACAGAACGTATGAAATCCAGTGGGGGGAGCTTTGAGAGGATGAAGATGGGGGAGGGGAGTCTAAATATGATTAAGATGCATTATATGAAATGCACAAAAATTCAATATTGAGGGGGAAAGTATAGATAAAATAAGAAACCTCTATCTTGAAAAACCTAGAAAGCCTGATAATGGGAGAAATAAAGTTCATTATCAAATGAGTATGGTGGAAGGGGGATAAACTTAAATAGCATGTAGAAAAGAGACATTTTAAATGCCTCCAAATTTTAGAAATCTGATAAAAAGTTCAAGATGACTCTCGTATATAGCATAAAATGACTTTAATTATATTAATTTACCGCAATTAAAACAAAACAAATCATTGGCTGGAGAGATGGCTCAGTGATTAAGAGTACTGGCTGCTCTTGTAGAGGATACGGGTTCAGTTCCCAACACCCATACTGCGGCTAACAGTCATAACTCCAGTTCCAGGGATTCTGATGCCCGTTTCTGGTCTTCCTGGGCACTGTAGGGCATGGGTATACTTAAATACATTCAGGCAAAAACACACATAAAATAAAAATAATAAATAATTTTTTGAAATTAAAAAAACTAATGAAATAATTTCCTCATTATCATTAGATACACATTTGAATTAATTATATCTAAAACAAATTGGCCATTACTATAATTTTAAAAACATTTGTAGAAATTAAAGTAGTATTCATAAGATAAATAAATAACAAAAATGGAGGCTAGAGAGGTCTAAGGGGTTTAAAGAGCATTTGTTGCTCTTGTAGAGGACCCTGGGTGGTTCCCAGCACCCACGTGGCAGTTAACAACAGCTTGTAATCTACTTCCAAAGGATCTGACTCCCTCTTCTGATCTCTGCTGGCACATTCATGGTACACATACATACATGCAGGGAAAACATTCATATACATAAAATAAAAAAATGTTTTAAAAGGTAATGAATTAGGTTGGAAAGATGACTACGCAGTTAGGAGCACTTACTGTTTTTCCAGGGGACCTAGGTTTGGTTCCCAGCACCCATATAGAAGATAACAATTGTCCTTAACTCAGAAATTTCAGAGGATCCAACACCCTCTTTTGGCTTCCATGGACACCAGACATGCCTGTGGTGCACTTACACACGAGCCGGCAAAGCACTCATACACATAAAATAAAAATAAATAAAATACACTGGGTGTGGTGGTACACATCTTTAATTACAGCAGAGGCAGGCGGATCTCTGTAAGATCAAGGCCAGCCTAGTCTACATAGCAAGTTCCAGACCAGCTGGGGCTACAGGAAGACCATGTCTCAAACAACTAAACTAAACTAAAATATAAATAAAATATCTTTAAATAATAATGAATGGAAAGTAATTTTGACTTCATCAACAAAATGGCAACAATACATATTTAATATACTTCTAAAACAAAATAAATACAATTTTATTATATGCCTAGTAGAATAGTAAAACTTTCTTTAAAATTTTATCTTCTTTCAAGTTTATAACGGGGAAATGAACGGGCTACGACAAAGTTGCTGGGTGTGTAAATTATATCCTTTATAGATACAAATAAGGAACACATAAGTCAGTCTGCTCAATCTACTTATAGGAATAAAATAATAATAGATGTACAATCATGGTGCTACTAGCATAATGGGATCCTGGTTAAGTCAGAGCTATGGACTAAGAATGCAAGACTGAAAGTGCACACAGTTTAAATATCATAGCATCTGTGCTGAGATAGAAATATAGCACCTAATTCAAAGGAAGGAGTAACATGTCCTCTATCTATTAAGACATATTTTATGACATGGGAGAGACTCACAATATATTTTAAATTACATGTTAATAATTCATAAAATATGAGTTCAATTTTATAGAAATATAGACTGAGAACACTATATTATAATACTAGAATGGAAGCGAGCTTTTTTTGGTAAGTGATGAAATTATGGTTCAGTTCTATTGTTTTTGCTTTTAACTCTATTCTATAATTCCAAAATAATTTTATAATGAGACTGTATTAGTTTTATACTTAGGTAACATATTAAAAACAAAAAGAAAGAGAGAAAATGTTCTGTCTTAAAAGAATGAAATCAGCAGTGAACAAAACCTACCACAAACACGTGTGCCCTCATACATACAAATGGGCATAAACAAATGTACATACACCACAGACACATACACATGCACTTACATACACAAACTTGGCAAGCCAAAAGACTTAAACAAGTATTTTACAAAGAAAATATACAAATGACCAATAAAACTCAGAAAAATGTTCAACATTTTTGGTCATGAAAACACATTAAAGCTTACATTGAGATAACTCTTTAAATCCATTAAAATAGTAAAAATTCAAAGGACTGACAACACCACATGTTGGTGAAAGTGTGCAGAAGTGGAGACTTCCTAAAACGTACATTTCTTGTAGGGATGTGAACTACACACGCAACTGTGGCAAGCCATATGTACTATAAAGCCCCGCCATCCACTATCAGGAATTTACTCAAAAGTAATGGAAACATGGATTCCCTTAGAGATGGGCACCCAAATGTCCATAGCTTCTTCATTTTCAATAGCCAAAAGCTCACATAGATATTTACCTGAGAGACAAAAACATATTTCACGAATGCAAGAAAGACAAGAGATTTTTTTCTAATGCCTCCCCATTTTTTAAGTTCTAAATAATCTTTAGGAGGAAAATAAATTTTGGTTTACTTGTGTAATAGAATACTAGTTAAGTAAAAGGAACAAATTATCAGTACATGGAACAACACTGATAAATTTTGAAAATATGCTGAGGAAAAGGAGTCATATGCAAGAGCATGCATATGCTATGATTCCATTTTTAGGAAGTTCTAACCTATTCTATTACAAAGAAAATGAGAACAGTGGTTGAGGGAAGTGACTGCAAAGGAGTACACAGACACTTTTATAATACATGGAACTGGGTAACACAGTATTTGTTATGATTTATGAAATTCTAGATGTAAAATCTTTGTATTTAACCATACATAAATTATACCTCAATAAAGATGTGCCTTAGTTTTTTAAATCATGTAGTATCAATACTCTAGATTTTAACTTGAAATATGTCAAAACTAAGTGGAGACAGACATTAAGAATTATATTGATGAATATCATAATATTTAATCAGCTTTGTATCCCTAGAATAAGATATACATAAATTTGGGTTAATTTTTTTAACTTATTACTAGGTCTTTGTTAAAGTTCTCTTAATATTTTTTACATAAATTATTTTTTAAAAAATCACTCCTGTATACTGTATACTAAAACATTATTTTAATATTACTAGGAATACAGACTCACTCAAAGAGAAAAAATATACATAAAATCAATCTTAAGTAAAAATATTTAGTGCTGACCCACAGTCAACATCATTTTAATAGAGAAAAACTAGAAACATTCCCATTAAAATCAGGAACAACACAAGGATGTCCATTATCTCCACTCCTATTCAACATAGTGCTTGAAACTCTTGCTAGAGCAGTAACACAAGAGAAGGAAATTAAAGGAGTACTAATTGGGAAAAAAAGAGAAGTCAAATTATCACTATTTATAGATGATATATTATACTTAAGAGACCCAAAAATTCCACCAGAAAACTGCCATACTTTCAGCAAAGTGGCAGGTTACAAAATCAATTTACAAACATTGTTAGCCTTTCTATATACCAATGACAAGCAAGTGGAGAAAGAATTCATGAAAACCCTCCCATTCACATTAGCCTCAAAATAAATAAATAAATAAATAAATAAAAATAAATAAATAAATAATTCCAACTTAAAATGCTAATATGAACTCATCATTTAGTTCACTGATTATGAGATACATATTTATACCATATTCTAATGTATCTGAAGTATGAATTCTGCATTAGATGCATCTTAATTAATTGGCATTGTTTTTCCTTCATAATAGTGTATAAAATTACAACTAAGTCTTAGATTCAACAAAACATAGTATGTACTGCCTACTTAAGTAAAACAATGGCATTCCTGTATCTTGACCAACAAATGGTACTTCAATACAATAGAATTGGAATTATTTGGATACATGGCTAATTCCAGGCTCTGAAACAAAAACTGCTCTATCTAACACTGCAACAGGTAGAAAAGACTCATTATCAAACTGATGGAGTCATGAATAAAGAACACAGCAGTTGATTTAAAGAAATTCCCTCATCAGCTTGTTACAATCTGAGCAGTATCTAAACAAGAGTTGTTTCTAGATTAAGAATTCCAGAATAGGGGTTGGAGAGATGGCTCAGTGGTTAAAAGCACTTGCTGCTCTTGCAGAGGACCTGGGTTTGGTTTCCAGCACCCACAGGACAGCTAACAACCATCCTTAACTCCAGTTCCAGGGGATCCAATGCCCTGTTCTGACCCCCAAGGACACTGCAGGACACAGGTGGACCTACATACATGTAGGCAATACATTCATACACATAAAATCATTAAATAAAATATTTTTAAAAGTTCTAGAATAGACTGGGCATGGTGGTACATGCCTTTAATCCCAGCACTAGGTAGGCAAAGGCAGGAGGATCTCTATGAAGTCAACATCAGCCAGATCTACACAGGGAGTTCCAGGCCAGCTGGGGCTACAGGGAGACCCTGCCTCAAAAACAGAAACAAAAGAACCTCAGATAATAAATGCCACCAATGACTACTATTACTATTCTAATTCTTCATTCTAAAAACTGATTCTGCAATCGTTTTCATAATAACTCAAGGTCTAAGTCATCCAAGTGTAGCCACTTGGCTGGACTTATGGGTGATTAACCAGGGCATTTGAATGAGAATGACAAGATTAGCACAGTAAGAAAGCTTCAAAGACTTTGTATTTTCCACGATGCCATTCCTTTCTAAGAGTATATATATATATATTGAATAGTAAACTGAAGAAAAGGGTCTAGGAGGAAGAGATCTGGAGACAGAAATGGGAAGAAAGGAGGCAATGGCCTCTAACTATAAGCTATATATCCTTTGATTCCCCCCAAAACAAAAACAAAACAACACACACACACACACACACACACACACACACACACACACACGATAATGAAGGAAAAACTATTGTAGGCCAAAGGTGTTCTTTCTAATTTTTAATATATAAAAGTCCGATCCATATCATATCATTAGACTATTACTATCAATTATCTTTATATTTTGTAACATCTAACCATCAACACAGACATCATCTAAAAACTAAAATGGTTTTAATTATACTTTTATATACATATAAATGACATCTTCAGCTGAGACTTAAAATCTCACTAAAACATTACTTATTCAAAATCTACAAAATCTGCAAAATCACTATCACAGCAGGAAGATTAAATTTTAGTCCCTAAAGATCATATTGACCTTTAAAACTCCTGATTAAACTCTGCCTTCACAGTTAAAACTTCAAATTGGCAAAAAAGCCACAATATAATATATGCTGTGGTACAGGTCTTCTGTGAATAGCTGGGATCTTCAACTGCTTCAGCTGCAATACAGCCATTGAGGTTTGGCCACAACAAGCCAATGTGAATAATCAATATGACAACCTTATTTTTCTAATGCAAACAGGATTGCTACAGTAAGGTGTCTCACTGCCACATCACAGCCATGGCCTCTTTTAACCCCTAATTAGATTGAGGCGATTATCCCTGCTCTTCCTTACAAGTGTGCGGCTTGGATAAGGGATGACAAAAGCTATCTGCCACTTATTCAGCCTCTGCAGACAGCAGGTTATACAGGGAGACAGAGAATAAGACCCACAAACAATTGTTATTCATGTCGTTATCGAAGTGTTAAGATAGTCACACTTTCCATACAGGAAGAGTGAATATAGCCCAGAGCATGAGGCAACTGCAGAGTGCTTAAGGACGTCAGGGTTACAGATGGAAATTCATGGTGATGTTGGGGAATTATGCCTAAATCAAACTCATCTGCATAAAAAAAAATGATGAGGGATTTGTCTTTTGCATATAATATATCAAGGTTTCATTATGTTTTTCCTTATGAATTCTTTGAAGCTAAATTTTAATGTTGATTTTTCTAAATGAACAGCATTGTCTTGAAGGAATATAAAAATTAATCGTTTTCAGTAATTTAAATGCCTTAAGATTAATTCATATACCTTAAATACATTGTATGGAGCTTCTTTGCATTTTGACACCACAATAGTCCTATCAAATTTAGATAATCAAGAGAAATCCTATTAAATCAGTTGATTTCAAATGTTTTCCTTAATCTTTTTAACAATCAGAATGTCAGGGCTTGGTTGTTACTTTTGACGCATTACCAGCAAGGAAACAGCAATCACTAAAACATATTCTGTCTAACCTCAAAGATTCCAAACTGACAGTGCTTCATGACACCATGAGAACAAGGTGGGAAGATGTGCTTGCAGATAAGAAAAAAACTGAGTCTGGGGCTGGAGAGATGGCTCAGTGCTTAAGAGTACTGACTGCTTTTGCAGAGGACTCAGGTTCAATTCCTGGCACCCACATAGTGGCTAACAACTACCCATAACTCCAGTTCCAGGTATCCCACGCCCCCTGCATATTGCACGACACTGGTGCACCTACCTACATGTAAGAAACACACTCATAAACATTATATATATATATATATAAGAAAAGCAGTTCAGTGCATAGAGTGGATGCGTTAGTGTGGGGATGGGTTCCTGAGGGCGGCCTTAGATTATTCTAGTGAGTTAGTTTAAGATTAAAAGGGCTTTTGGTGGAATAGCCTGTCTTTGCAAAAGCTAAAGACAGTTCTGATCTTTTCCTGTTTTTCTTTGGAGTGACAAAATTTCCTCTGTCTAAAAATTTGTTTTGAATTGTGGCAGGGATGATCGCTCCTCTACTTGGCAACATCTGTTTGCCTGGACCTGCTAGTAATTGAGTTTCCATGGTTGACCTGTGGTGTGTCTTCATGCGTTACTACATGTGACAGATGGGAATTTTGCTGATGCGTGTTTATTTTTCATTGACTTTCTTTAGCCATTTGGTGGTGAAGTTGGCTTTTTCATTTTCATTTATTTATCTTTAATTTCTATTCCAGGCAGTTTGAAAGACAGTCTCATTATGGCACCCAGGTTGGCCCTAAACCCTTGGGCACAAAAAAAAAAAAATTCTACCTGAACTTCCCAAGTGCCTGGGACTGCATTTGTGCCCAAGTCCAGCTTAATTTTTGTTTTAAAGTTCATTTTGGTGTTTCACGTTTGCTCCCTTATAAAGGATGAAGAAGATGGCCCCAGACCCTTAAAGAAAAGCACCATGTCTTAGATATTGTTAATTAATTAACTAATTAATTCTTTCTTTTGAGGCAAGGTTTCAAGTAACCCAGGCTTGCCTTGAGAGCACTGTGTAGTTTAGGATGACCTAAACTCCTTCCCTGCCTCCACCTCCCAAGTGCTGGGATTACAGGAGCATACCATCTTAGCCAGCTTGAATTAGCCTTTAAACACACTTAAAGGCTACTGAAAACATGAAAATAACAAACGTGAGACATGTTGCTTTTGCTCTAATTTTCCTTTTGAAAAGCAGTGGTTTTGTTGTTTGTTTAAGACAGGGTCTTGCTATGTAGCCCTAGTTGTCCTGGTACTCACTACCTAGCCCAGGCAATCTTCCTGTCTAATATAAATTTAAATTTTTATGCCAGGCGTGGTGGTACATGCCTTTAATTCTAGCAGAGACAGATGGATCTCTCTGAGAGCAAGGCCAGCCTGGTCTACACGGTGAGTTCCAGGCTAGCTGGGGTGACAGGGAGATCCTGTCTCAAAAAGATCTTTAAAAATTAAAAAAATTTTAAAATTTAAAAAATATATATTTTCATTAGTAGAGTAACTACCATACATCTGATTTGTGTAAAAAAGTCAAGGGTTATTGAATCCAGATTCTTAGGCAAAGTGTGATTACTTGGCTACTACTGGGTCATTTTACCAAGCTGTACTATGAAGTATGTGGTCGCCATCCCCTATGAGAAGTACAAGATTATCTAAACTGTATGCCTTGGTTCCCTGACATAGGCTAAAACATGACTTCACTCTTAAAGTTGTAAACTGGCTCAAGACCCTGGGTAGGGGTTGTGATGCATGAAATGATTCAGCTCTTCCCATGTCCGGAAGACCATT
>NW_008341872.1:2710958-2759744 GCF_000622305.1 Nannospalax galili | reverse complement strand
ATATATATGTTTATACTCAACAATTTCATTTTAAACTTCTGAAATCAATCAATACATTTTTCTCTAATATTCCACACAATATTTATTCTTGTGGAATGGAACTGATAGAATTGTCAGAAGACATAAGTATACTTTCTACTAACTATGACATAATGTAAACTAATTTAAACTAAATTAATATTTTGTGAATAAAATAAAACACTGGTAAAACTGCATAATGACAGAGTATAACAGGCAAATACACAGACAGCTGTTTCAATGACTCTGGCTTTTTATTCATATGGGGTTAAAACCTCAGGGCTAAAGGTCAAAACACTAAAAGACAGAGCACTAAAGGACATTTTATCTTACGTTAAAGAACACCTTGACTCTTACTGTCATATTTGAATTAGTCTATTTTTTCATGGCATTTTTATAGCTCTTTGGCTTTCTTTGTTCTATAGTGTGCTTAAAGAGTTACTACCATCTTTTATTAAAACACTGAATAATTTGAGAAACAGCAAATTGGAAAAACTTGCAAAAATACCAATGTCACATAAACAAACAAGAAAACTGAGAAATGTTCACATTAAAGGAAAGTAAAGACACACGACAACTAGGTGCAATGCAAGATCTTGGATTAGATCTCAGAAGAAGGGAAGGGTTGATTGATATGTAATTATGAATATGACAGAATTTGGTAGGGGCTGCTGGATGATACATTGTTGATTAGATAAAATATTGTACAAATGGGGCCGGAGAGATGGCTCGGTGGTTAAGAAGACTGGCTGTTCTTGCAGAAGAGCCAGATTTGAATCCCAGCACCCACATGGCACCTAACAACTGTCTGTAACTCCAGATCCAGGGTACCCAATGGCCTCTTCTCTTCTCTGTGGGCATTGCATGACACTGGTGCACTTACATGCAGGCAATACACGCATACACATAAAATAAAATAAAAATATTGTACAAATTCTAAATTACTAATTTTGATCATTGCACTATGGTAATATTTTTAAAATGTTATTTAGGAATGCAAAAGAAATATTTAGGGATAATAGTACTGGTGAAATTTACCCTTAACTGTTTCAGACAAATCGTGCATGTGTGTGTGTGTGTGTGTGTGTGTGTGTGTGTGTGTGTATGTGTGTGTGTATGTGTGTGGGCATAAGTGTATGTGTGCATGCAAACTGAAATTTTGGTAAAGCAAATGGGGCGAAGTGTAGGCAACTGGAGACTGAATAAAGAAACATCCCAGGTCTTTGCATTGTTCATGTATTCGCTTGCTTCCAGGAAAATCTTCACTGGGTATGCAACACACAGTATTTTTCAGCGCCAAGTAGAGTCTCACCTCTTTTCAATCACACAAAGTGTGCATACATGCTCACAAATCCATACTTAAGAAAAAATGTTTTAAAAATTGTGTGTGCACATGTATGTGTGTGCACATGTGTATCTGTGCATGTGCCCAAAAGTGTTTGTGAAAATAATGTGAGAAGATTACTGGAGTAGATGCTAAGTCAAATGTCTAATAAACTATTCTTTGTTACAAGACTTTTTAATCTCAGTGCTCAGGAGGCAGAGGCAGGCAGATCTCTGTGAGATCAAAGCGAGCTTGGTGTACATAGTGAGTTCCAGGTCAGCTGACGCTACAAGGAGACCCTGTCTCAAAAAGACCAAAAAAAAAAAAAAATTGCTACTCTGACACCTAAGACAAGTTACATTCTGGGAAGTCAGTCTTTCCACAACCATTTCTTTTTCTAATAGTTTGGGAAAACCATCATCAAATTTTCCTCTAAAAATGGCATAATATTGAAATTTAGCAAATTTTCTGTGGTCTACTGAAATAAGAAGCATCATACCATACACTTTTTATACTTTTAATTGTTTCATTGACCAATGCATACACTTTTGTTTTCAATTAACTAGAAAGCACAAGGAGGGACGGTATACTTTATAAGGCTCTTGACTTGTGAAGGGTGTGAGCAAAGTGACTTCACCCATTCTGGAGACCACTGTTCTTTTATACAAATAGACTCCAGTATTCTGGCCCTAAGCCAAACTGTTGCCACTACCTGCTTGTGTAAATAGTTTTCAGCAACAGACACATTTTTTCATGTATTATCTATGGTTCCTGTCACAACATGACAGCATAATTGGCTAATGGTGACAGGCACTGAATGCCTACAAAACTGCAAATATTTACAGCTGGCTTCTTCTTAGAGAAAAAGTTTCTGAACCTTGGTCTTTCCAATGGTTTCAATAGCTTTCAATATATTGAATTGCACCATATGATTCATTTAGATTAGCGGTTTTCAAGCTAAGCATGCATGTGTATCAGGACTACATACCAGTGCATTCATCCAACCTCACCAAAACGATTTTCATTCATCTCAGATGAAGAAATTCTTAGTGATTTATTCTGTATAAAAGATCAGGCTTTAAAGCTTAAAACAGAAAATGAAAAGAGATGGAGAAAAGGAAAAGAAACAGAGTAGAAAGGAAAAAAGGAAGATATGCTTTCGATAGAGTTTGTTCCCCAATGTGGTGCAATGAGCTAATACAGCCAGGGGGCCTTTGCCAGGACGCCAATGCCGGGCTACGTGAACCTCCCAGCTGCCAAAATTATGAATCTATTAAGTTCCTTGACTTACAAAATACCCTGCCTCTGACCTTTCATTACAGTAACATTAAATTAAGACAGAAAAGTGTCATTGAGAAGTAAACAGGACTGTTGTTATAAAACATGAACATGTAGAAGCAGTTTTAAAACTGTGTAAGAGGAAGAGGTTAGAAGGGTTTGGAGGAATTGCTGTAGAGAGCATTATGAGCCATTCTAGTGAGGGATTAGAAGAGAAGACTATGGAAGACTTGAGCTTCTTAGAGCTTACTTAAGAATGCTAATAGACATAAGGGCAGTAAAGGGCGTGCTGATGAGCCTCAGATGGAAATGAGGACTCTTAATGGAAATGGAATAAAGGCCATCCTTTTTACAGCACTGTAGAAACTGTGGTTGCACTGTGTCCATGATGTAGGGCTTCATGAAAGAGCAAATATAAAAATGATGGCTTAGGCTATCAGGAAAAAGATATTTTTAAGCAAAATATCAGAGATGTTAGATGGCACTTTTAGTACAATTAGAAATCAAAAGAACTAGGAAAATTTTGGGAAATTTATAGGCCGGCCAGAGAAGGAACAAATGAAAGGTACATAAAAATGCAAGAGTATAGCCCAGAACAGCTTGCTACACAGGTTAGTTCAAATTAAAAAGAAGCCAGGAGCAGGGCTGGAGAGATGGCTCAGCAGTTAAGAACACATGCTGCTCTTCCAGAGGATCCAGGTTTGATTCTCAGCACCCACATGGTGGCTAACAACTGTCCGTAACTCCAGTTCCAGGGGATCCGACGCCTCTTCTGACCTCTGCTGCCATTGCATGACATGGGTACTCTCATACACATGCAGGCAATACACACATAAAACAAAATTAATAAAAATATTTTTTAAAAAAGAAGTCAACAGGTACATATCAGGAGCACAAAAGGACTCAAGGACATCTCAGTAATCAGGGAGGCTGCATCTTCTACTACAGGCCCACAGGACCTGAAAAATGTTAAGGGCTTCAAGAAGTAGGCTGGAGCAGGCTCCACAGCCTAGCCCAGGCCTGCCTCAAGATTCTGCTCTTTGTGCTCCAGTAAAGTGCTCCACAGCAGTGCAGTGCTCCACAGTGGTTCTGTGCTCCAAAGAAGTTCTACTTGGTTCAAGCAGAGCCAGGAGGACTAGTTTGTGCTCCTCTGAAGGAAACAAGTAGACACACTGGTGGCATTTCTATGCAGTGTTAATTCTGCAAGCACACAGAATACAGCAGCTGAGAATTCTACCACTGAATCACCAAAGCTGATGACACAGCACACAACATGTAAGTAGGGTGGCACCACTCTACAATTTCCACCAGGATTTTAAAGAAAAGTGGGAGAGGATGGGAGGGAACCAAACAAGGACAGAACCACCACAGGGATTCTCTGCTAGAATCTCTAATGCAGCTGTTAGTGTAGAAAGGTGGTTCAACTGAATGCCAAGCTTACCTGGGAAGACAGTCACTTGAACTTCAACTGCTAAGCTCCAGACACCTAATGTTAAAAACACACTGGAGAAAACTCAGCCTCTTCAATAAATGATGTTGAAAAAACTGGATATACACAAGTACAAGAATGAAAGTAGATGCCTATCTCTCATTTTGTACAAAAATAAAATTAAAATGACTTTAATGTAACACCTGAAAGTCTGAAACTGTTATAACACTTCAGGACAGAGGAACAGGCAAGGGCTTTCTGAAAAGGACTCCAATAGCTAAGGAAACAAATCCAAGAAATTATCAATGGAATTGCATGAAGTTAAAAAGCTTCTGCATAGCAGAGGAAACAATCACATGAAAAGAGCCTACAGACAGAAGACTTGCTACCTATATGTCTGAAAAAGGATTAATATCTAGAATGCACAGAACTAAAAACTGAAAAGCAAAAAATGCCCAACACAATCAAAAGAATGAGATAATGAAATGAAGTTATCAAAAGATGAAATACAAGTGGCCAAAAAGCACAGTTAAAAATGTTCAACATCTTTAGCCAACACAGAAATGCAAATTAAAATTCTACCTTGCCCCAGCCAGAATGACTATCATCAAGAAATCAAACAAGTACCAGTAATAATAAGAAAAGGAAACTCATATATTGTGATAGGAATGTAAATTAGTCCAGCCTCTATGGAAATCAGTATGGGGGTTCCTCAAAAATCTGCAGTAGAATTACATATGACTCAGCTAAGCCTCTGTTGTATAAATGCCCAGAGGATTCTAAATCACCATAACACAGAGATACCTGTACATTCATGTTTCCTGATGCAGTATTCACAGCAATCAGGTTAGATAATCAGCCTAGGTATCTGGTCAACAGATAAAGTTTACAAAAATGTGGCATATAAATACATGGAATTTATTTAGCTACAAAGAATGAAATGTCATCTACAGGAAAATGAATATAATTAAGAGACCATCATACTAAGCAAAATTCAGACTCAAACACCAAGTTTTTTCTCATTTGTGGATCCTAGATTTTATATTGACATATAAATTTTATATACATATATAAATATATACATAATTACATGTATATATAGAGAGAAAATCAGTGTATTGTCTGCATGTAAGCAAGTGCACCTGTGTCATACAGTGCCCAAGGAGGCCAGAAGAGAGTGTCAAATCCCCTGGAACTGGAGTTAAGGACGTTTACTAGCTGCCTTGTAGGTGCTGGGAACTGAACCCGGTCCTCTGCAAGAACAACCAGTGCTCTTAACCACTGAACCATCTCTCCAATCCACCATTTTAATGTTTTTGTAAATTCTTTGAGAATTTCATACATGCATACAATGTTTTTTGAGCATATTCATCCCCTGGCCCTCACCCAAACTCCTCCCAGGTCCATTCCCCATGAATCCATTTTGTAGTATGTCTATTTAACTAACATTTATAGCTTCACTTTCTCTGTTCACCCAGCTGCTGGAAACACCCTACTTCCTGTTTCCTTCAAGTCAGGTTCTAAGTCACTTCCTCTTGTCAAGCAGCTCGGTATCTATAGTTTACATAGTCTCCAGTGACTAAACCAATCATTCTGTGAAGCAGATAAATCTGACAGAGGAAAGATCCCCTTCATAGATGATGAGATGCATGAAGCTCTACCTTAAAATACAGCACTTTGACATTCTGAGTACTTGAAGAAGATGAGGAGAATCTCGGGATCAGGGAGGCCTCTCCCACCTTCTTCTATCTTCTATGTCTTTATGTGGACCATAAAATCTAAGGAGGTAATTCTATGCTCACACCCTACTCCCCTTGAATCTCCTCCTGTGGCAGGGCTCTTGCCCTGTGTGCCCAGGAAAGCATGCCACTCAGAGAGGCCAAGAGGATGCTAACACAGCAAGCCTTGCTGGGTACCACCTTCCCACCCTGTTGTCTGTTATTTGATTATATCCTTTTGCCTCCAATCGTTAGAAGCAAGGCTCAGTAGAGAGAAGGGGAGAGAGAAAAAGGATTGGTATGGGGGTATGAATATGGTCAAAGTACCCGATATACTTTATGAAAATGTCTTTATGAAATCCATCACTATGTATAATTAATGGAGGCCAATGAAAAGGAGAAAAGTTTGAAATCCACTGATATATTTTGAGGACAGGAAGAAAGAAGGATAATGTCCTAGTTTAATAACTATGTTATTCAATAACTGAGTTTGGACTAGAACCAAAGTCACAACATATAACATGAATATATTATACATAGTGTTTATTATTCATAGAGCCAAGGAGTCTCTCAGAGCTGCTGAAAATTAGATCAGTGAGGAAAAGAGAAGAAACATTAGGTATTACAATGGCTTTATCCCTTCAAAGCTAACTACAACCCAATCAAAACACCTTCAAGCTGAATTTTATTGATGTCTCTCATTCAAATTAAATAACAGAAGTTAAAATTTTTAATTAAAATTTTCCCAAGGGGGATAACAATGAGTTGCCTCAACCTTAAAGCTCCCAATACACAAAATTTTAAAAGTCCTTAATTACTCATACATACATTTCATTATAATTATGATTTTGCTTTAGTATGCACATACACAAGTAAATACTGTTATGGACACAGTAGGTATTCAGTCATACTCTTGAGTAGGTACAGAAAAGCAAGGCAAGGTAAGAAGGCATGAAGGAGTCGAAGTTTTGCAAAGGAAACATGTAGAAGAAAGTAAACTTAGGATTCAGAGTACTTGTAAGAAAGAAGTTACTAACTCATGTATTTTACAATGGACTTATGGACACAAGCTGAATATAACACTATGTACATAGGTTGAGGAAGACCTAAAATATCAAACATGCCAGTTACTTGATAACTCTTGAATCTTAATGGGAACTAGTGGATATAGCAATTATTAAAACATCAGCAAAGAGTGTTAAAATCCAGTGTAAAGGGATAAAACTGGCAAACAAGTGTTGGGCTAATTATAAAGCTATTATCTCAACAATAAGCATACTGAAGCATGGGCTTTTGTGAATGACATCCACCTCCCCTGACAGTTACCATGTTAAGTTCTGGTAAGAGGCGTTCTTAGAAGAAAACAGAATATTTGGCAAAACTCTATTTTACTTGCTATTCCTGTCAGAATTGTTCCAGCAATTTGCTTCTAATTTCTAAGATTGTTTCCCCCTAGTCTCCAAAATTGAGAGCAATTATATTCCCTTAAAGGCATCAGCACCCAAGCAGTGCCCTTCCTCAAAGGTCTGGGGCCTACCTCCTTGGAGTCCTTCCCACAAACCTTGATGCTATATTCATTTCGTACAGCCAGGTAACACCTTCTCTTTAAAGGTCTGGGTCCCAGGTCTGCCCTTCCCTGCAGTACTAACTCTTGATAACTTCAACCCCTCTCTCTGTTTCCCTAAAATTGACGCCTGTTTCCTGCTGTGACTCTACTACTGTGTCTCCCTTTGCACCACTCTCCTGTAGCTATCATTACAATTCTCCACATGAAATTCTCTCTATTCAAATAAGCACAGATGATCCTGATGATAAGGTACAGTTACATCTAAATAAACCGATCACTAAGATGAATATATGTTTCAAACTCTTTGATATACCTAACCTGCTAAATATAGACTAAATCAGAACACTGTAGCCTACATCTGAACAAAATCATCTAGCACAGAGGGTATCAGTGCTGGAGGTCCCACAGAGCCCAATGAGAGTTTCAGCTCACTGTCATTGATCAATACCATGAGAGTATAATACTCTATGTTGCTAATCTGGGAAATGATCAAAATTCAGAAGTCTGGTTTATAATGAATGTAGGCCACGTGTACATCCTAAACTTAAAAACTCCTACATTGAATCATCACAACTCAAGACTATCTATAATGCAGTTGATACTTATCTGACTAACCCTTGACTGATATAATCCTTATTTTAAATTCAGTTAATACTCTTTAGCTGTAATTTGTATGGGGTGCATGTGGGGGTGTTTGTGGGGATGGAGCTGCACTACCAGGCAGCAAGTACCTTTACCTGCTGAGGTATCCTGCCAACCTTAGCTGTTATTTTTAGTGTCTAATTTTAGTAATTAGAAAAATACTCTTAGAACTGCCATAAGTTTCTGCTGCACTGTTCAGTACCCTAGCCTCGATTTTTTTAAATTTAGGTACAAGATATTTTTCTCTAACAATTCTTTATTAAATTCATGCAAATGCTCTGAAAACTCACTAACTCACCTGCGATAATTATATCTTAATCTGTCCTTATGCTTTCTAATCATCTCTAAGTCAGAAAGAATGCAAATCTTTTTGAGCAAGAAAAGGAAGCCCCCTTTAGCTCTGGGCAGCAATAACTGAACTACTAGTGACAGCTGGGAATGGATGTTAATCAGGTACCAAGAGGCAGAGATGAGCAGAGAACACAGCAACTGGATGAACATGCTCTGTACTTATTGACTAATATTTATTTATTTGCTACATGCTGCTAGTCATAGTATGGAGATACAAAATCTCCATGTATAAAATATATACCAGACTTCAAAAAGACAAGAGTTACTTACACAACTCCATAATTCAACATGTCAAAAGTCTCACTTTGCTAGACTGTGTAGGGAAAATACACCACTTAATCTCTGGCATCCTCAGTTTACATATCTGCAAAGGAAACAAGCTAGACCAGATCTCTGTAGCTGTATTATCAATCAGAACAAGCTACAAATTTTGGACTGAGGAAAGTGAAACTTATTGATATTACTAAAAGAGGGAAAAAACACACTGGTTTTGTATAGAAGGTAAGAAGGACATCTTATTTTTTTTTACATAACAAGGCATTTAGTTGCACATATGAGCTCACAGTGGTTGTGACAGCATACACAGTATCTACAAACTCAAGCCAGACAAAATTCCAGCACGGAGTGGGGAGGTGAGCATAACGCCACAAACTAGCTGAAGAACTATTGGCAACAGATAGTTGCTGGGAGACGGAGAACCATTTACTTTGAGAGAGGGTAGGGTGACCACACTCCAGGAGATGGCCACATACCCAGGAGTATACAGGCAGCAACAAACAACAACAAAAGAGAGAACACAAAGTTGGGTAGGTGGGAAGAGGGGGTGGACCTGGGAGGACCTGGGTGATGGGGAGGAAATATGATCAAAATAGATTGCAAGAAATTCTCAAACAGCTAATACAAAATATTTTGTAAAAGAAGAGGCCATGAATTTGAGAAGGAATGTGGAAGGCAGGGACAGAGGAGGAATGGAAGGGGCAAGATAGAGTGGTAGAAATGATACAAATACAGTAAGGAGGTATGACATTTTTCAAAAATTAAAAAATTAAAAGAGAAGGAAGTAAAGATAGAAGATAGATAATGAAAAGTGGTAAATTTAATGCTCTCAATAAGGTCAAACATTTTATTATTATTTATTTTTTATTTTATGTGCACGCATGTACTGCCTGTATGTAGGTTAAGTGCACCTGTGTCATGCAATGGCCACGGAGGTCAGAAGAGGCTGTCGGATCCCCTGGGACTGGAGTTACGGACAGTTGTTAGCTGCCATGTGGGTGCTGAGATTCGAACCCGGGTCTTCTGCAAGAACAACCAGTGTTCTTAACCACTGAGCCATCTTTCCAGTCCCAAGGTCAAACATTTTAACAGAGACTCCCAGAGTAGCTGATTTGGGAATACGGATGTCAGTGGACAGTGAAATGAACATTATGCTAACCAGATATGTATCTGGTAATGTTAAATTTGTTCACTTATTTGACAAAAACTATGTATTTACATTGTACAACAAAATTCTTTGAAATATATACATTGTAAGATCATTAAACAGAGGTAATTAATGCATTATGTCGTATAACTATCATTTTGTAATTTAAACACTTAGAATCAACTCTCAGAAATTTCCAAGTATAGAATACAATGTTAACTACAAATACCATGTCCAGCTCAGCTTCTTAACTTTTTAGGATGTGAATCTTAGAGTAGATACTTACAAAGAATAGAGGTAATATTGGTTATAAATGAGAAGACAGCAACTATATGAATGGTAAGGAATAATATTAGCAAATCTGGGCATTCTACCACAACTATTTGTTCACCAAATGTTGTTTACAACATCCATGATACTCGTTTGTAAAGGAGAATAGCATTCCACACAATTTTTATTAAATATTATAATACTGTCATAATGTTAATTTAAAGGCACATCCAAACTATCCTTCTCCTCAAATAGCAATGGCTTTTAGAACTCTCAGGAAGATACTAGGTAATATAATAACAGTTTTTCAAAAATATGTATATACACATATCTGAAACATCCAAATACTGAAAATCATTGGATGTCAAAAATAGATAAATCAAGTTCTTTATAGTACTTTTTAAATATATTTGATTATTTCTATAAACAAATGGTTTTTTCAAATTAAATATTGAGAACCTGGGCTAGTAACCACAGTCCTCAGGACCTAGATTGGTTTTGTTGTTGTTGTTGTTGTTTTTGTTTTACTAACAGTAGGCTTCCACGTTTTTGAAAGACTCACATATGGAGTGCTGCGAAATTGCCTGAGGTGAAGCGATAAGCAAAGGCAAGCAACCTACCTTATGGACGCTTTGTCCCGGAGGAGACCCTATGAATCTTCTGAAACAAAGGAGTTCAAATTTGCAGTTCAGAACAATACACTGACTATAAACAATTTCTAATGACTTATGAACTCCTAATACAGCATGAATCATACCAGCAACACTGAGATACTTGTTTCAACATATCACTCATTTTATAAACTTCAGAATATCATCAATGGCAGTATTGCAAATTGGGAAACTAATAAAATTAGGACATGGCATCGACATATTGCTCAGTGTGCTCCTCGTCACTCTAAAGCCAAGGCTAATGGCCAAGGGATCTGTCTTTTAACTTTAAAAAAAAAGAAGCCAGCAAACCTAGAAAAAGAGTATTATCATTTGACAAAGTTATTAGAGAATATTTTGCTACCTAATCCAATAAACTGCATTGGTGGAACAAGTTTCCCTCATTAGAAAAAGAAAAGTGGAGCAGAAAAATGTCTTCTTGTCTTCTATAGTTAAAAGCTTGATTATCTTAATAGCTTTTGTTTTCTATTAGCAATATCTCAAGTAGAAGACAACTGAAAAATTAGAAGATTATAAACATTCTCTTTCTCTAAAGCTGATTTCCCCCTTTATAAATAGTAAAAAAATCATAAATACTGTGTAATATCAAATTTTCAGAAATCAATGCTTTTTGCAAACACTGGGTTGCCTACCAGCAAAGCACAGCATTCAATGTTTAACCCTCATTTTATTTGATACCACAACCAATACCTTTCTGAAAAGTAAATGATTATTAGTGATTTTTACTATAGTTTCACCACAGCAGAGGCGGAATCTATGTTTAGGTGATTACTGTATGTTTTGATTCAGTTATCTGCAGGGTGTCTGCATGGTACTCCAACTATTTAAAGCCAGTAAAAAGATTACAGCTCACACTAACTGGATTTTCACAGCTCCCTATCATTCAGCTTGAATTCTTCATAGGCAGATTAAAAGGACCAAGGCAAACAATAGTCTTTTTAAAATATAAGATAGTTACTTTAAAAAGAAAGAAAGAAAAAAGAAAGATCTTTTATGATCAAAATAAAAACAAAATTCTTCAAGGAAGTACTCACATGAAAATAAAGTTTAAATATATAATACAGTTAACTCTGTGAAGGTAAATGGGTGTTGGCTTATAATGAATCTAAACCAAGAAATTCAGACCATAAGAAGGAACGGTAGTTTTTATTTTGAAATTGACCTTATAGATGATAGATGAATTTGAGTACATCTAGTTCTGGCATCAGAGAAGAATTAGAAGGTCTGGGACTGGAGAGATGTCTCAGAGATTAAGAGCACTGGCTATTCTTATAGGGGATCCAGGTTCAGTTCCCAGCACCTGCATGATGCCTAACAATCATCTGTAACTCCAGTTCCCGGGGAAGCAACACCTTCGTCTGACCTCCACAGGCATTGCATGACATGGGAGCACTTACATACATCCAGGCAATACACTCATATACATAAAATCAAAATAATAAGTAAAATATTTAAAAAAAAGAATTTGAAGAACCTTGGTTGTCCAGTTTAATCTACTACAATATGGATAGACAGACTGAACTCAGAGTTTGAATGGTATTCACAAGCCAACTATTTGCCAGTTTTCAAAATAACTTGGCATTTGTCATTCTCTACTATAGTCTCCTACCTTCCCTTACTTAAAATGGCTATATAACTTCCCAATAAAAACCCTTCCATATACATTATGCCCTCCATTCCTTATGCAATCCTGTGGAAGTAGTTAGGTTTATTTGGGCCACTTTGAGAAAGAAAACAAGGTTTAGAGAGATTGACTTATCAAAGATCACTCATCTAATAAAGAGAAGAGAAAACTTAAGCGAGGCATCTAAGACAGCATACATGCACTAGTAAGGGATGTGTGATGTGTAAGACAGTGTACGTGTACTAGTAAGGGATGTGTGATGTGTAAGACAGCGTACGTGCACTAGTAAGGGATGTGTGATGTCTAAGACAGTGTACATGCACTAGTAAGGGATGTGTGATGTCTAAGACAGTGTATGTGCACTACTAAGTGATGTGTGATGTCTACGACAGCGTACATGCACTAGTAAGGGATGTGTGATGTCTAACTTCTCTCTTATCTTCTGTTCCTCATTACATGGACAAGCCCCCATGGTTTATACTCTGTCTCCCACACAACATTCAAACAATTCAACCTGCATCTTCAGTGTCTCCACATTATCATTCTGTATTCAATGGGTGGGAGGTTTCTAAACCAGAGTTACAACTAATAAACTAAATCCAACTGATAGCATTCTTCCCTTTTCAGCTTCCACTATCGGAAGGCTTCACCTTTACTCTCACGACACTATTTGCTATCAGATTCCTAAATGTTCTCTTGGCTGTCAGCGCATTCTCCTTAGTGCTTCTTCTCTAGCATCAAAACTACTGCAGCCCTTCCTATTATAGTTCCTTTCTATTTTAAAAAGGATGAACTAAAGATACAAAAAGGAAAAATACATCTTACAATGCATAGCTGCATTTGCTTATACCTTTATACAAAGAACCCTGAGAACAATGTATATGAAATAAAGGAGGGCAGATGACTTTGGAGGGAGAACTGGCAGGTAGTGGAGAAGGTATAACATAGTCTTTACCGCACATATGCTTTGAAATGACAGTCAATTTTTAATTATATATCATCTTTTAGAAAGGGGGGGTAACAGGACGGGGAAAACAAATAAAGGAAGAAAAGAGAAAAGGGGAGACAACAATGCTTGACATCTTCCTCTTGTTTCCAAAAGGAATCTTTAGAACTTTTAGTGTTTAACAATGAAACAGTAATTTCATACAAAGGAGTGGGAGTATAAAAATGGTTTCTAACACACCATTATCCCTCTTGCCTCAATTCTTTTCTTTGTTTTTCCCTCTCCCACCTACTTCTGTGTTCTTCCAGCTAGCTTGAAAGTCAACACCTCTGGAAAATCTCCTATTGTCTAATTTGGGGTTAACTGTCCCTTCAAGTTGCTTCCCTAATATAATTGACATCTCTGTCACAGTACTCACACTACATTGTTTCATTATTTGTGTATCTGATCCAAACTGGATGGAAGTTTCTTAAGATCAAAGACCGTGTCTTACTCAGTTTTGCAATCTCCAGCAAGTACAATAGTGCCAGGCATGTTTTAACAGCATCCAAAGTAATCCACAGCACAAGGCATTTATCTTAGCTCTGGCCTGTGGGTCAGATCCTGTAGTCGCTGTGATTTAACTGTGCCATATGTGAAATACCACCTTGGTCACTGTAGCCTCCCCATTATAAGTTTCTATACGCCTCAAATTTTGAGTAAAATAACTAGTAAGTTAAGAATAATGAGGAACTGAAAAACCCAAGACTCCAAGCTGGAACTTTCCTGAATCCTATACTTCTATATCTTCTTGCCTATTTTACCCCTCTTCTTGAATGTTCCAAAAACTCTTAAAACTCAATTTGTCCAAAGTAAAGTGTAATGTTTCTCTTCACATCATGGCATCTTCCAAAGTACCTCTAGCCTGGGTGAAAGCATCAACATTATTCTGGTGAGACAAACCAGAAATCTAATAAGTATCATTAATATCTTCAACTCATTTGCCAGCTCCAGCCTATGTTTAGAGTTCTTATACTTCTCTTCATGCCCAATGCCAAACCCCAAACCAAGCTACTGTTACATCTCTCCAGATTACTGTGCTATTTATCTGGTTTCTCTGCATCAACTCTTATCCTTCAGCAATCTGTTTTCCACACTGCAGCTGGAGTAGTCCTTTCAAATACTAATCTGATCATGTCACCCATCAGATTAAAACACTTCAAAGGTATCCTGTTACTCTTAAGATAGAGAACAAAATCCTTAACCTGGTTTACAAGACCCTGCAGAGGTAAGCCCCTCTGTGTTTCTCTGACCCTAAATCACACTGTTTCCCCTCTCTTTTGTTTAGCCATCTTGACCATTTTCTACTCCCTATTCAAGTAGTCTCTATCTAATCAGAAATAAATGGCAGCAAAAGGAAAGGAAATTTTATGATAAACAGCATAATCCTTAAAGGAATGTGTTTTAATTACTCTATTTAGAATAGAAAGTAAGAAGAATAAAAAACTTATTTTTATGACACTGTGGTATATGGCAAACAATAAAACTGGACAGAAATTCCTATTCTAGTCATGACAAGCAACATGATTTGGATCAATCTTTTGTCTCTAAGACATATTAGAGGTTGACAATTCCTTATCAAGAATTCCCTCTCACAAGAAAAGAAGTATTTTTTTAACTTTGGAATATCTGAATATTTATAGGAAGATATTTTGTATTTTTAGTATACTGCATTTTTACTATAACATGTCATGAGATCAGGTATGGAATTTTCTACTTGTGGCATCAATGTAAGTAAGAGAAAGTTAAGGGAAGCATATATAAAAATAGAAAAGAAATGGAAAATTAACAGTAGAATGATAAGGGTAAATACAAACATAACAATAATAACACTAAATGTAGATACACTAAGTAAATGAGAATGTTTATCAGACTGGCTTAACAAATAACATGCACAATTGTATATAAAAACATACACACAAACACACACACACACACACACACACACACACACACACAAGAAACTGATTTCAAACGATATATGATAAATACAAGTTAAAAATAAAAAGATGAAGCCAGGCGTGGTGGCACAAACCATTAATCCCAGCACTAGGAAGTCAGAGGCAGACAGACCTCTGTGAGATTGAGGCCAGTCCTGATCTACATATAGAGTTCCAGACCAGATGGGGCTATAGGGAGAACCTGTCATTCATAAATAAATAAATAAATAAATAATACACATAAAATAAAAATAAATAAAATATTTAAACAAATAAAATATTAAATGCTGAGGAAATGCAGAATAACTGAAACTCCTGAAACACAGTCTAGTAAATGTTTTTAAAAATGTTATTTTTAATTGTGTGTGTGTGTGTGTGTGTGAGAGAGAGAGAGAGAGAGATCATTTGCACATGAGTGCAGGTAACCACAGGGGCCAGAATTTGGGATTCCCCTTGAGATGGAGTTACAGATGGTAATAAGCCACCTGACATGGGTGCTGGGAACAGAACTTGGGTCTTCTGGAAGAGCAGCATATGCTCCTAACCACTGAGCTGTCTTTCCAGCCTTCAGTAATATTTGTTAAAAATAAGTGTACACTTACCATTAAAGACAAAAAAAGCTGCAGGTTTCTTTAATGGTATCGCTCTGGTAGGTTGCCCCATTCTTCAATAGATGAGCCCACAGCCATGAGTTTATGGGCAGCACAAATTAGACTCTGTGGGTTATCAACACAAAAAAGAGGACACAAAGTTGGGAGGAGGTGGGAGGGGAAGCAGTGGATGGGGGAGTTCGGGAAGAGTGGGGTGAATATGAGCAAAATACATTGTATGCATGTATGAAATGCTCAAAGAATAAAAAATATTATATTAAAATTTTAAAAAATCAATCCCATATACACAGTGCTTACCACCATGGACATGAAAACTTGGTTATAGAAAAACTGTCCACAAATACTTACAGCAGCTCAATTTCTTTTTTTAATTTTTATTTATTATTTTTATTTTATGTGTACGAGTGTATTGCCTATACATGTGTAAGTGCACCTGTGTTGTGCAATGCCTGCAGAGATCAGAAGAAAGCATCAGATTCCCCAGAACTGGAGTTATAGACAGTTGTTAGCTGCCATGTGGGTGTTGGGAATCTAACCTGGGTCTCCCGTAAGAGCAGTCAGTGCTCTTAACTGCTGAGCTATTTCTCCAGCCCCTATAGCAGCTCAATTTCATAATCACTAAATGCCCTTCAACTGATGAAAGAGTAAATGACAGTTTATCTAGACATTGGCTATTCAGCAATGAAAAAAGGAGCATGCAATGATTCAAATGAATCTCAAACGCAGTGTACTGAGGGAGCTGAACCATTATTAAAAGATCAGATGTCAGATGATTCCATTCATGACATTTTCAAAATGATAAACCTGTAGTGACAGAAAACAGATCAGAGGTCAGCAAGGCCTAGGCATACACCAGGGAACTGAGGGCAGGCAGTGATGGGACTGTTCTTTACCCTGATTACCTGATAGGTACATCAATCTACAGAACTGTTCACTTAGAAAAATTCTAACATCACCATATGCTTACTTCAAAAATAAGCATGGCAAGATAATTTTAAAAACTCATGTTTTCAGATTTATCTGCTCTCTTGCCAGGCATAATCATACGCTAGGAAGGCTCTAGGTATGGTGCGTTCCAGACCTTGACTCAAAAAACAAACAAGGCCAGGCACTGTGGCATACTCCTTTGATCCCAGCACTCAGGAGGCAGAGGCAGTCAGATCTCAGTGAGTTTAAGGCCAGCCTGTTCTACATAGTAAGACCCGGTTAGAGTAAAACTACTATACCAAAATTTCTGAGATGTACCTAAAGTCATCATTAGACAGAAACAAAAAACAAAACAAACAAACAAAAAACCCATAATCATAAATGACAATATGAAAACAGGAAGAATATTCAAAAGTGATATAATAAACATCTGTCTCAAGACTTAGAACATGAAGGAAGAGGAGGAAGAAATGTAAACAAACGCATAAAACAAAGGCCTGGTTATAAAAACTAATTGAATTGACAGATTCCTAACAAGACCAATTAGAAAAAGAAAAGGCAGAAAAAATTGATATTAGGACAGGAAAAGGTTTAGCTCAATATAAATAAAGAGACTTTTCAAAATCTGGAAAGGATATAAAATTTTTGTCAAAAACCCCAGAGATTTATGTTGGGTACAAGCATACTTGCTTAGCATGCAGGAAGCCCTGGGTGTAATCCCCAGCCCTGAAAAAACTGGAGGTGGTGGAGCAGACCTACTTATAATCTCAGCACTTGGGAGGTACAAACTGAAAGACCACAAATTCAAAGATTCAAAGTCATTCTCTCTTACATAGTGAGTTTGAGGCCAGTCTGGGATACTTGAAATATCTCCTCCACCTTCTCTCTCTCTCTCTCTCTCTCTCTCTCTTTCTCTCTCTCTCTCTCCAACCCCTCTCTCTTTCTCTTTCTATCTCGGTCTGTCTCTGTTTCTGTCTCTCTGTGTGTCTCTCTGTCTCTCTCTCACACACAAACACGATGATGACTGTAAGTGAAAGCAGCATTTTCCTAGAAAAAAATCTAACTGACTCATAATAGAGATCTAACTGTTGTGGACTGAATGCTTATGACCCTCCTACACCCCTATATTAAAGTCCTAACCCTCAGTATGATGACATAAGAAGCTGGGTTTATAGAAGGTGAAGAGGTCATGATGATGGACTCCCTCAGGAATGTTTCAGTGTACAAAATAAGAAAAAGAAAACAGCTGTACATGAGTCACCAAGCAGGTCCTAAGCAGACAATGAATCTCCAAGTACCTTGAACTTGGACTTCCCAGCCTCTTGAATGATGAGAAATAAATGTTTGTGAGCTGGGAGATGGCTCAGCAGGTGAAAGTGTTTGCTGTGCAAGCCCAAGTTTCTGAATTTGAGCCCCAGAACTCACAACGGAAGCAGAGAACAGACACCTGAAAGCTGTCCTCCTACCTTCACATATGCATAGCTAAATCACAAATGCTTACCACACACACACACACACACACACACACACACACACACCAATAATAATAAAACTCTTGAAAAGAAATTTGCTGTTCACAGATGGAACTGGAGGTTCATAATAGATAAATGAAATTGGAGACACAGAACAAAAAGCACATGTCTTACTCATTTGTGGTAACACTGTCAATGTCACAGAAGAATGGAAAAGAACTGAGACCACTATAGATGGAGAAAGAGTGAGGAGAGACAGAGAGAAGCTAGATAGCAGGAACAAAACACAGGTAGACAAGCACAATTAGTTCTAGATTTCTAAAGCACAGTAGAAGTTTGACTCTGTATTATTGATGTACCTTAGTTGCTTTCTAATTGGGTCTGAAAAGCTGGTTGGTCTAGGCTTCAGGTTCTCTCTTTTGATTTTATATTGGAGGGACGAGATGGCTCCATTCAGGTTACACAGGAGATCTCCAGGAGTGTGAAGCAGCCTTAGCTAGTCAGGAACACTTCAGAAGCCTCAAGATGGATAGTGCCAAGGTCTAAGGAGAGAAGGTGGGAGAAGGATGTACTGGTCTCTGCTAGTCAGCAGGGAGGCCTAAGCCCTGAAGGGACTGCATTTGGTGCCAAAGCAGGGGCATGGGCTCTCAGGTAGTCCTGGCCCCCACTAGCCAGTCCAGTAGGAAAGCCTGGTCCTGGAGCAGTGGGAGGGACTGCAGATGGTCTCAAAGCAGGGGGGTTGGGCAAGATGCATTTTTAGCAAGCTCACCCAGGAGGCCAAGTTAGGAGCTCCCAAGCAATTCTGTAAGGTCTGGGCCCCTAGTAGCCATCAGGAAAGCCTGGTCATGGAGCAGTGGGAGGGACTTCATATGGCCTCAAAGCAGGGGGATAGGCAAGGCATGATTTGGTAAGCTCACCCTGAAGGCCTAGTCAGGCACCCTTGAAAAGTCTGGGCTGTTTATTGAGATATTACTACACAGTACTAGTCTTCTTATAAACATTGATTCTAATATTAATAGGATATCAATTACCATTATCTCCCCCGCCTCCATCGCATAGAAGAACAAATTTTTAAGGTCTGATGAAAATAACTGGGAGGTAGGGATGATAGCACTTGCATATATTCCTAGCACTGAGGCATGCTGAAGCAGAAGGATCATGTATTCCAGGCCAGCCTAGACTACAGCAGCCTAGACTACAGTAACAGAAAGCTGTCTGGGGAGGAGGCGGGGAGATATAGATCTGGCTGTGATGGCACACACATTTAATTGCAGCATTTAGGAAGCAGAGGCAGATAGATTGTGAGTTCAAGACCAGCCTGGTCTACATAGTGAGTTTCAGGCCAGCCAGGGCAACACAGTGGACCCTGTCTCCAGAAAGAAAAAAAGGAACAAAAAAATAAAAATAGATAACTTCCCTTTTCAGAAAGGATTTGCAATAATTGGAGATGATCAAAACAGATTAGTAGATGTCCTGTTTTGGTCATCTTTCCTTCTCTGAAATATCTTAAAATTTCATAAATTGTAGATAACTTATGGGAACAAAAATAATACTTTTCCATAAATATGCAAATGAAATTGGTCAAGTAAAAGTGTAACTGATTTCCTTCTCCCATGCAGAAGAAACTGGTTTCAAATCTGGTATGCAATTCATGTCTAGATTCCTGGTGGCCTACAAATATGTCCGTTTTCTCTCATTAATGAATGAGTCACATAATGTCTTTGACATAAGTTCACATATATTTGTATGAATTAGACTTTTGTACCAAAGCATAATGAGTCAGAACTGGAAGGTTTCTGTGGGCTCTGCACAGGCATGCACAAGACTTCTTCCATTACACTACAACTCAGTACCTTTCTCATTTTAGTTTTGAATGTTATTTTCTGCCTAACTTTTTATACCTCTTGCAAAGTGTCTCACCAAATTTTCTATAGCTCACATGATGAAACTTACTAAAAAAAAGTCCAACAAGCCTTTAGTTTTATCTTCTCACTAACATCTTTATGTTTTTCTCATTCATTAGCTTTATGTGGAATTCAAAAGGAAAATAAAAGCACCTTCTCTCATTTCAAGGTATTTCATGGTCAGGCAATCACCTAAAGAATAATTTAACAATTCATGCCATTAACTCCTTAATCAGTCATAATTCAAGTCCAATTCTTCTAGGCAAACTCTGTGATAATTAAAATGTATTGATACATGAACAAGAGAAAGGGAGCAAGATGAGGAGAACTTAGGAAACCCCTGCCTCCTTACTTTTTATTGATTACTCCTTTGTGTTATAATTAGGTTCCTTTTCTTTACCTCATCCTTTTTTTTTTTTTTTTTTTTTTTTTTTTTTTTTTTCACTATGTAGACCAGGCTGGCCTCAAACTCACAGACATCCATTTGCCTCTGCCTCCTGAGTGTTGGGATTAAAGGCGTGCACTACCATACCCTTTTTTTTTTTTTTTAAGACAAGTTGTTTCTGCTGAATTAAAACTAATACCTACTGACAAACACTCAGACCTATACAACAGAAACTGGGTGATAAGTTTCATTGTAACATAAAGTATCTAACAATACAAGTTGTGGAAATCAATTCACAAGGAAATTGTAAAAACTTTAATTTAAAAAGGAAGAATCCAGTGTATAGTTTATATAAAGATGCATTAGTTCACGTGCTTAAAATATTGACAGTATGAAGCTTTTCTTGCCCGTTACAATAACACATGTTCAAGGTATAGTACTTTCGAACCAAACATTTACCCTTCGCCACTGGTGAAAGGCAACAAGATCTCTTTAGAAAGTCTCATCTTTTTCAATAAATTTTGCATGAAAACATGTTATCCTGGCACAAAGTTGCCTGCTGTCACACTGGAAGTGTGATAAATGTTTAATGAAAACAACACCACACAGCTTGGTGTCAGACAACAGCTATCACACAGCCTTGCTTTGATCCAAACAGACACTTAAAAGGAGTTCTAAGCATGCTCTGCACCACAGAACTCTATAACCTATATGCAAATTGGGGTAAATTAGCATAAATGACTCCCTACTGCATAAAGAAGTAAGAGGTAAGGAAAAATATGACAGGCTTTATAAGTATGTAACTGCTGTCAAAACTCAAGAGTCCAGCTTCCCCAAATCACTTCCAGCATCTTCTGCCAAACACCAGGTACAGAGGGGAAAAAAAGAAAACACCTTATCAACAAGACAAGAATTTATACATGAAACTCAGTTACAAACACTGGAAGACTGTCAAGGTAAAGACATAACTAAAATATATTCCTGTTATGATTATTACATGGTAATAGTATTCTTATGTACATTGCTTCTAACATTTACAGCTTTTAAAGTACCAGTATCCCCATTTTTACAGAAGACTAAATTGTATACCCAGAGGAAAATTCTCAACTTTTTCAGAAAGCGTTAAGTTCAGAAAGTTACATAAAGAAAAAAAGAATGTAGAAACTGAAGCTCAAATGTCTGGGCAAGATATTCCAGAAGGCTTGAGAGCTTCTCAGTATTTCTTAGCACTAATGCTAAGTGCTTTTTAGGACATCTGTCTCTGAAAACCTAGCAACCAAGTAATGGTGAAAACCCTTCATGGTAGCAGGCCATAAAGGAGTGCATACTTAAGAAAACTAATGTACATTCCTCATAAATTCTAACATTACTCAAATTAACGGGAAAACATTTTGGTAAGTGTCTGAGTCTATTTTTTGTGTGTGTAATAGAGTACTTGACAGCTTAAAGTAACAGAAATTTACTAACATACAGTTTGGAAGCCAGGCAGTTGAACGTGGAGGAGTGACATCTAGTCAGGGCCTTCTTTGTTATCTCATGGCAAAGGCAAGAAGAAGTCAAGACAATCCTTCTACAAAGAATCTACTACTTCAGTAACAGACCCAATTCTGCCATACAGTGTTAACCCATTCAAGAGGGCAAAGTCTTCTTGATTTAATCACCCCTTAAAGATCTCATGTCCCAGGCTGGGCATGGTGGCATTTGCCATTAAACATAGCACTAAAGAAGCAGAGACAGGAGGATCCCTTGTGAGTTCAAGGCCAGCCTGGTCTATATGCTCCAGTACTACTATACTGAATCATCACATATATAGCCATGAATTTACTGGGCTGGGAAGATAACACATTCAAAATACACCACTATACAACAACTACTACAAAGATAATTTGTTTTCTAAATAGGGAACTAAATGTTTGAAGATGGATTTAAATTAAATCCATTTAAATTCTGCTCTTGAAGATGGCACTATGATTTCAGATAGTAGAATGTTACTGGGGAAATGTACATATTCATTCACAACTAATTTTCTAAAACTCTCCAAAAGATGCTCTTAAGTTGTTGACGTACAGTATTGTATGTGGATCAAGATGTGGTTGAACAAACCTAATGCTGTACTAATCCACAAATGAGGCAGCTGGGGTTTTCAATGCTTGCCATCATCACACCAACTTGCAAGTATAAGACCCCATGACATTTCAAATTTCTGATTATTGACTCTCAATAATAGTTTGTTTGGCAAAATAATGCTAAGTCTCTCATTTCAATTTAATAATTATGTTAAGAAAAATCTGTTTTAATGTTACAGAAATTTTACCTTATAAGAAACACAACTGTGGGGTTGAAGAGATAGCTCAGCGGTTAAGATCCCCAACACATGATGGCTAACTATCCATACCTCCAGTTCCAGGATCTGATACCCTCTTCTGACCTCCACAGGCATTGCATGATATGGGTGTACTGACAAACAAGAAGGAATGTAAATACACTCACACACAAGATTAAAAAAAAAAAAAATGATGATGATGATGATGATGATAAAAAGAGAAACAACTGTCTAAAGCTATTTAAGGAAGAAAAATGAATGGAAAGAAAAAAATATCAATGTGCAAGAGATTAGATATTCTTAGAAACTAGCAGGGGCTGGGGCAATGACTAGGTGGTTAACGCACTTGCTGCTCTTGCAAAGAATCAGGGTTCAATTCCCAGCACCTACATGGATTCCACTTGCACAGGATCTGATGCACTCTTCCAGCATCTACAGGCACCAGGAATGCACATAATGCACATAAATACATTAGGCAAAACACTGATACACATAAAATAAAAAATAAATAAATCATTAAAAATTTCTTAGAAACCAAATTTTATCGACATAAACTATTAAAAGTTAATGTCATTGTATCTTAATAAAATCTAAGATAAGGCCAGTGTCTTTCTCATATCAATCACTCACAACATGTTATAAGAAAAGGGACCTACCGTTTAGTCCCCACAAGCTCCTGATACACTTTCAGTTTCTATTAGGTTCTTTAAATCAGTACATTAACAAAGTAGATCAACAAAATGAGAACATCAACTTAAACATTATAAGGCAAATTCATATTATGATAATTCAAATATTCCTGGTTTTCAGAGCTATTAATATTTGCCATTTTAAAATGTGACTTCAGAACTATTTTACATCTTTTTATCCTTTTTGTTTTGTTGGTGTGTTTTATTGATTTATTGGAGACAGGGTTTCCTGTAGCCCCAGCTGGCCTGAAAGTCGCTAGGTAGAGACTGGTCTCAATCTCACAAAGATCAGCCTGCCTCTGCCTCCTGAGCACTGGAATTAAATGGGCATGCCACCACCCCCTGCTATATTATGTTATCTTAAAAGCCTAAATAAAAAGCCTCCTTAATGGAAAAGCACATTAATTCCCATTTACACATTCCTTTCTCTCCAGTTTATAAATGTATTTATTTAATGGTAAAACTGCATTGCTTTGCTACTCTTTCTGCTCTGTGCTTCATAGATGCGTGCTTTAGGTCCAACCAAAAAGTGTACAATACATATTTTCAAACTGGGTTGATAATACTAAGATTCTTATGCATGAAGAAACATATGCATGTGGGTTATTTTCTCATATGAAGAAGCATCTGGGTTATTATTTAGCACAAGCTAATCTTTTATCATTGATTATATAACCAAAATGGACTAATACATCAATCTTAATTAAAATTTTTGTATTTTTTTCCTCTCTCCACCAACACATTTTAAAGTCCCCTGGAAAAAGATAGCTACTAAGCCATCACTAAAACTTAAAGACAACCTAGAGATGACTTGTGAATATCAGTAAGCACAAAATTACATAACCAGATGAAATGCTGAGGAGGGAAAAGGAAGGAAGAGAGAGAAAGAAATGGAAGATCCTTTTGCTAATGACAGGAAAAACAAAACAAAATTCATTTTCTTCTGTAGTTATTTTCTACTAAAGTTTCAGCATAGTATATCATTTGATCTCAACCCCTAATTCTCAGTATCAGTAATTATGAAGTACTACAACCATGAAGATGCATGCTCTTATGAGCAAAGGCACAGTTGGTTTGAATTAGAAACCAAACTTGACAATGGGTTAATCCTCTGGTGAGTTCCTACTGAATGGGCTAAGTAGGAGGTATGACCTGCTGTGGGAAGGAGGTCACTGAGGGCTTGCCTTTTACACCTTTTTTCTCTCTCTCCTCTATCTTCTCCTCTCTCTTCTCTCCTCTCTCATCTCCTCCTCCTTCTCTTCATCCTCTTCATCATCATCCTCCTCCTCTTCTTCTTCCTCCTCCTTCCCTCTCTCCTTCCTGATTGCCATCAGGCTTGAAATTTCCTAGACCACACACTTCTACCGTATTTCTACCTTCCCATGGACCTAACAAGCAATGTAGACAGTCAACCACAAACTGAAACCATGAGCCCAAACAAAACTTTTCCTCCTTTAAATTCATTTCCTCAGGTATTTTGAAACAGTAAGAACAACAACAATGAGTTACAGAGAGAGGATAAAGGCACCTATTTCACGAGCGTACTAAATAAGATAGTATAGGCCAATTGCTTAAGAGAATTCCTAATACTAAAAAAGTTAATTTAAAAAAAAAAAGAAATGGGGGGCTGGAGAGATGGCTTAGCAGTTAAGAACACTGGTTGTTCTTGTAGAAGAGCTGGGTTCAAATCCCAGCACCCACACGGCAGCTAACAACTGTCTGTAACTCCATTCCCAAGGGATCCAACAGCCTCTTCTGTCCTCCATGGATATTGCATGATATGGGTGCACTTACCTACATGCAGGCAATGCACGCATACACATAAAATAAAAATAGCAAATAAAATTTAAGAAAAAGAAATGGAAAGCAAACATTTAATAATCAGTTTTAAAAGAATACAAAACAAAACATAGCATACTCCTTATAGTTATATAATTAAAGCTAAATGTAAGAAAAAATGTTATAAAGAACCAAGGAACAAGGTTGTTTCACAATTGACATATTTTAGTCACTCTCTTAATCTGTGCTTTCTAGTCTTTGAAACTTACTCTGTATTTTCCCTTCAAATCTATCACACCGACTTTTTCCCTTTACCAAGAATTACCCCCATATTTTTCTTGACTGTCATTCAAGTGTGCCATCTCTGGCTACCTCAGCCTCTCTCTCCTGATAGCTATATGCCTGAGATGTGATGGTTAATACTGACTATCAACTTGACAGGATCTAGAATCACCTAAGAGACTAACCTCTGTGTGTGCTGCTAAGGGAATCTATACATTGAGTTACTTGAGGTGGGAAGACCTACTCTAAATGTGAGCAACACCATTCTACAGGTGGGGGTCCCAAACTGAATAAAAAGGAGAAAAAGAGCCAAGAATCAGCAATCATCTCTATTTGCTTCCTGAGTACAAATGCAGTGTGACCAGATGTCTCATGCCACCATGACTTCTGCATTGATGGACAGTGAACAAAAAAGTCCCTCCTTCCTGAAGTTGCTTTTGTTGAGTATTTTGTCACAGCCATGAGAAAAGCACACAATACCTAACCCCTATCTCCTGTCCTGTAGCACTCAACACTTTAGGAAAGGACAGAACTGGGTATTTTTAAATGATATAACTGCTCAATGTACATTAATGGCTGTGGGAAGGACAAGAACAAAAATTTCATAGTAATTTAATCCTCTTTCAAACTTCCACCACCAGTTTAACATTTCAAAGAATTTTAAATGCCAACAACCTAGGCAGATTTATAGAACATCACTGCAAATGTGGAAATAAAAGTTAAGCACAGAGAAGCTGGAGAGATGCTCAGAAGTTAAGAACACTTAATTGTTCTTGCAGAGGACCCAAGTTCAGTTCTCAGTACCCACATAGAAGCTCACAATCACCTGTAACTCTAGCTCCAAGGAATCCAAGGCTTTCTGGCCTCCATGGGCACCTGTACTCATGTGCACATAACCCCATGTAGACAAACACATATACATAATTAAAAATAAAATAAATCTTTTTTAATGTTAATCACTGAGACAACTATGAAGCAGAAAAGAAGAGCTACATGTTGTTATTAGATACTGGCAAGCCCTTATCTTCCTTTATTTTTATAGCAATTTGCCCTCAAGAGAAAAGGTTTAGTTTGAATACCGCTCTGTAATCACTGAATCTGCACTCTGCTAGGTCCGCTTGACTTACCCACGTTTAAGGTTGTGTAACTCCCTGCCCTTCTCCTTCTCCCTTTTCTCCTTCTCTCGGCCTTTACGTCGTTCTCTATCTCGAGACCGACTACGAGTTCTTCTGTGACTGGACCTTTCACTGCTTCGACTATGGGAACGTGGGCGAGGTCTTGACCTGGACCTATAACAAACAGGTTTCATTAAATATACTTACAGTATGTCCTATATTTAAAATACAAATAAATGTCCCTATAAACAGAACTTCTGCAACTTCAATCCAACCAAGTTAGTATCCTACTAAAACAAATATTTTAAAACATATTATTCAGGCAAATATAGCAATATTTCCAATAAAATATTTACCATGCCTAGGATTTTTTTTTTCAGATAGGGTCTCACTATGTACCCCTGCCTGCCCAGAATATTCTATGTAGATCAGGCTGGCCTTGAAGTCACAAAATTCTGCCTGCATGCTGGGCTTAAAAGCATGTGCCACCATGCCTGGCCTAGGATACATTTTTTTTTTAATACTAGATATACAAACAAATACATAAAATATGCTCCATTCTTTGGGGCAGGACAAGATAAAGAAAAGAAAAGTAGTGAATATAGATTAACTTTAAGGTACACCAAATGTTAGAATTAGCAGACAAAGATTTTAAAGCCGCATTTATAACCATACTTGCAATGAATATAAAACTAAGCAATCTCAGTAAAACCACTCCCACCACCACCAAAAAACCTGGAAAATAAAAAAAAAACACAGAACTTCTATAACTGAAATTATTTACAGAATTATACAAACTCGAATAAAAAGATTGGTAGGAAGGACACTGTACCTCATATTATATAATCTATAATGCTATTATGAGGCCTGCCACAGTAGTGATGAATGCTTGGAGTTCTAGAACTGCAGATGCTAAAACAAAAGTATGAGAGTTTGAGGCCAGAATGGGCTACAGAGAGTTGGCAATATCTCATATAAAAAATAAACAAATGGCTCTCAGAAACGGCTCTCACAGGCAGGCTCCAATTCCTTCACCTCAGGAGGACTAGCTACCCCATCTTTCTCATCCATCCCCATCCCATCCCCTTCACCCCAAGTCCCAGGACTAGCTTCTCAAACCAGATTAACCAATCGCTCTACAATAGATCCCTAAGTCCTCACCCAGGTGGTCCCCTCAACCACCAAATTCCCAGCCTCTGGATCAGGCAGACAGACCTGCTCAGCCAGGACTCTCAGAAGTCAAATCAAGCTCACTGCCTCCCTATACCATTTCTTTCATCCACCCCCACCCTGTCCCCTTCTGGCCTCTCTTACAGGTGGGCTCCAATTCCTTCACCTCAGGAGGACTAGCTACCCCATCTCTCTCATCCACTCCCACCCAGTCCCCTGCCAGCCTCTCTCACAGGGGGTTCCAATTCCTTCACCTCAAGTCTCAGGACTAGCTTTCCAAACCAGATTAACTAAGCACCCTACCATAGATCCCTAAGTTCTCATCCAGGTGGTCCCCTCACTGCCAAATTCCCAACCTCTGGATCAGGCACACAGACCTGCTCAGTTAGGACTCTGACCAGTCTACTCCCCAGCAAGAACTATAAATACCCACCAATTTGTCTTTCATACCCAAACAAAAAGTAACTAAGCTACATAAACAATATTAACAGAACCAAAATCAAACAAAAGCAGAGTTCCTGCTGAACATATAACCAACAAAGAATATCCATATGCTCTGATGGCAACACAAAAACACAAACAATATGAAAAAAACAGGAAAATATGTCCCTAACAAAACCCATGAGTCCTACAAAAGTGCACAACATTGAGAACCATCCTGTAGAAAACCCCAGGATGCAGAATTTAAAAGAACAATCATAAACATGATCAAAGAATTACAAGAAAACACAACTCAAAGAACTCAAGAAAGGCATAAACTTTTGATGGAATATATATAATCTCCTGATGTAACACCAGGAGCCAGGCAAAGGTAAAGGCTACATGAAGGTAAAGGAAAAGAAACAACCTGAAATGGGGATAGTAGGGAACAGATGTTACCTGAGGGAGGTGGAAAAGGTGGGAGTAATTGGCAAGGGGGAGAGGAGGGAGGGACATGCAACACATCATGGTGTGGGGGAGCAAGGGAAGTCAGGAGGGGAATGATGGCAGGAGTCGGGAGGTATTGGAGGGAGGGTGGGGATAATGGGGGAACTGTGACCAGGGAGGGAGGGAGGGAGGAGGTAAGCTGGATGGGAGAAAAAAGAGTACAGATGAGTGAATCTCAGGGTGGGTACGAAACCTAGAGGGGAAAGTGATGCCTAGAAACCCTATGAGTAAGGCACATAGAGTATCTGAACATTAGTGCATGTCCTATGTATACCTAGGAGATGCTTGGCAAGGAACACAGTGCCAGACAGAAAAGACCTCCTTTAGTGTGACAAACATACCTCATAGCACTCATCAAAGAAGCTTCTTTTCACAACAGATGGAGACTACTGCAGAGTTGCACATCTGGTCAGGCACAGTAAAACATACACCTGGGAGATGCCTAGTACTAGGTGACACATCTGCAGTCGAATCTCTACAACTAAGGCTCATGGAACAAAGGGGAATAGGGATAAAGAGAGGGCTTATGCACCCCTCAACTATGAGCAGTGAGGCTTCCATATACATCAGAGTGCAATACACACAGAAGGCCACAGCTGGCCACATTTTGGAGAAGAGGAGACTGTAGAATGTGGAATAGGATTCCTATATGGAACCTCACCCATCCATGGCTCAGGGACCATTGTGGAAGAGGAGGCGGAAAGATTTTAAGAGCCAGGGCTGATTCATGAGCATAAAGAGGTGGAGGCTTCCAGGCCATTGGAAGCTTGCTCATGTGAGCCTGTGGCAGCAGTGGCGTCGAGCGTGGGATCCTTGTCGGCTCAGTTAAACAAGGGCCCAAAGGGGAGGTGAGAAATAGGTGGCGGGCCAGCACTAGATTTGAGGACTATTTGAGAGTGACTGCTGCTGATGAGGGAGAATATGACATATACAACCACTGGATGGGCTGACTAGACTCCAGTGGATACATTTACACTGAAGGACACTTGGGTACAAATACCTGAATGAACAGGATTCATCATGTATGGCAGAGTGCATATGGTTCGGTGGGAGGATAGCAGGAGGCATGGATTTGGGAAGGGGTCTGGATTTGAGTGGGAAATTATGCAATTTAAAAAGCTCAATTTAAATAAAGAAAAAAAATAAGGAAATGAATAACTAAATAAAACCATCAAACTTGAAGAAAAACACTACAGGTAAATGCTAGCCAAACTAATCAAAAGACAAAGTAGAAGAAAACTAAATTAAATGAGGAAAAGAGACATATTGCAACAAATAACAAAATCTAGGGAATACTTTGAAAACTTAAGATTCCAAAACAATGGAAAATGTAAAAGAAATAGATAAGCTCCAAGACACACATGACCTACCAAAATTAAATATAAAGACAATAAATACTAAAACAGATCTATAATGAGCAAAAAGAATGAATCAATAGGAAAGTCTTACAGCAAAGAGAAGTCTAAGACTGGACAGATGACCTGCCAGATTCTACCAGACCTTTAAAGAAAAGCTAAGATGGATACTTCCCAAACTGTTCTACAAAATAGAAAGGTGTCCTAGTTTGTTTCTCCATCGCTGCAACAAAATACCAACTTGGGGAGGAAAGGGTTTATTCTACTTATATCTCCTGGGTCACAGTTCACAGTTCATCACCAAGGGAACCCAAGGTAGGAACTCAGGGCAGGAACCTGGAGGCAGGAGCTGAAGCACAGGCCATGAAGGAACTCTGCTTAATGGCTTACATCCCTTGCCCCATGTTCAACCTGCCTTCTTACACAACATAGGTCCACCTGCCCAAGGGTGGCACTACCCACAATGGGCTTGGCCCTCCCACATCATTCAATAATCAAGGAATACTCCACAGACATGGCCACAGGCCAGTCCAATGGAAGCAATTCGCCAACTGAGGCTCCCTCTACCCAGGTATGTCAACTTGACAACTAAAGCTAGCCAGCACAAATGGGAAGGGACTCTGACTGAGTGACTGTCTAGATTAGGCTGGCCTGTGAGCATGTCTGTGGGGGATTATTTTGATTACATTAAATGCTCTCTGCTCTTTCTGTGGATGTGAAGAACTGCTTCAACCTCCTGCCACCTTGACTCCCCACAATGATAGGCTGTTGCTGTCACTGTTGCTGGTAATTGTGAGCCAATTATCACAGCAACAGGAAATGAAACTAAAACAGGAAGGAACACTATCAAACTCACTCTAAGAAGCCAATACTACCCAGACAGCAAAACCAGATTAAGATACAGAAGACAAACACAAAAAAAATACAGACCAATTTCCCTGAACACAGACAAAAATTCTCAGTAAAATATATACAAGTAAAATTCAACAACATAGTTTTAAAAACCATACCATAATCAAGTTGGTTTTATTCCAGAGATGCAAGGACAATTCAATTTATACAAATCAATAACTCAATAAATGTAATATAGCACACAAATAACTCAAGAGACAGAAATCACGTGATCCTTTTAATAGATGAAGAAAAGGCCTTTGGCAAGGCTCAACATCCCTTCATGACAAATCCCTGAAGAAACTAGGAATGGAAGGAGCATGCTCTTCAAAACAAAGGGCACATGCAACAAACCAATCCAACATACTAAATGTGGAAAACATGAGTATTTCATCCGAAATCAAGAGTGAGACAAGCACTTGCTCCAATCTTCTTTAATATACATTTTGTTTTTCACACTCTTAAAAAGTTTTTACTTATTTTCAGTGGTTTCTTTTTGAGATAGAGTCTCATGTAGCTCAGGCTGGCCTGGAATCCACAATGTATACAAGGATGACCTTCAATTCTTGATCCTCCTGTCTCAGCTGGGATTACGGGTATGAGCTGGTGCACAGGTTTCTGGGGTGCTGTGGATGGAACACGGGGCTGAGTGCATGCAAGCAAGCACTCTACCAACTAAGCTCCATCCCAGCTCCCTATTTCAGCATTTTCTTATGTAGCATAGTGATGCAGAGGAAATGAATCATTTTTTTAACTAGAGAGTGCATAAGAGTTTTCAATATACTTCTTAAAATTTTAGCTAGCGCAGTAAGACAAAGGATGAAAATAAAGTGATACAGCCAGGCATGTTAGTGCATGCCTTTAACCACAGCAGACGCAGGTGGATCACTATGAGATTGAGTCCAGCCTGGTCTACATAGCGAGCTCTAGGCTAGCTGAGGCTACTGGGAGACTCTTTCTCAAAAAATTAAGATAAATTTTAAAAGAGATACAAAAAGGAAGGGCACTAAATTATCACTATGTACTGATATAATTCTCTACTTAAAAAACTCTAAAGACTCTAACAGAAAATTCTAGAAATGATACTCATTCAACAGAATAACAAAATACAAAATCACCACACAAAATTCAGTAGTTTTTCTATGTACCAATAAAACTTGTTGTGAAAGAAATGAGAAAAAAATCCAGCTCACAATATTAAAAAAAGAAAGAAACAAATGGGAATAACCAAAGAGGTAAGAGGCTTTTACAATGAAAATATTAAAACAAGGAAAACAATGACGAAGACACTAGAAGACCGCCTATGCTTATGAAAAATTAATATTGTAAAAATGGCACTATTATGACAAGCAGTATGCAGAATCAATGATTGCCCTATCAAAATTACAATGACATTCTTCACAGAAATAAAATAATTCTAAACTTCATATAACTACATAAAAGACCCCAAATAAGAAACTCAGACAAAACACAGCACAGAGCTAGAGAAATGGATAGGAGGTCCCAAACTTAGTCTTACCACTGGTACTTGGAAGGCAGAGTCAAGTAAGTCTCTCTGAGATTAAGGATAGCCTGGTCTATATAGCAAGTTTCAGGTCACCTGGGGCTACAGGGTGACTTTGTCTCAAAAAGACCAAATATATATATGGAAAGATATTGATCTAAAAGGAAAGTACATGATACAGATGGTAAGCCTAAAACAACTGGTGTAAATATATTAATACTATACAAACTGGACTTCTGAAAATAAAAGTCACTCAAAATAAAGGTAGGTACACTTCATGATGATCAAAGGGACATTTCATATCTAGAAATCATTCAAAATTTTCATATAACTTCAATACACTTAAAAATCTAACAAGATATGCAAAAACAAAACCAGCTATACAGAAAGTAAACAATATACTTTTAATTAGCTGATGCAGTCAAGTTAAAAAAAATCACAAGATAAATTTTTTAAAAGTTGAAACTGAAAGTCAAAGAAAATGTAACACATGAGAATAAGCAAGGTACAGATAAAAATGTTTAGAGAGAAGTTTATAGGTTTAAATGTTTAGAAAAGAAGACTTAAAATCAATTACTTCAGATTTCACCTATGGAGCATCTCTCAAAATGTCCTGTTAACTATGGTGAGTCACCTGTTCTCTTGATCAAGGAGGCCATGGAGACCCCACGAGATGGACTTCAACCAGTGTCCAGTCTACAAAGAGGAGGTTCAACACAGAGGAAACATTTCCTCCATGCTTCCAAGTGAAGCCAGCCGTGGGCGAGTAGGGACTTTGACTTATCTTTACATAGATGGAACTGGTAAAAGAAAGGAGCCAGGGGTTCCTTGAAGCCCATGTGGCTCTGAGGAACAGATCCTCAAACGACCTTAAAAATAAAAATAAAGTGGTTTATTTGGGCCAACTGTATGGTCTTAAACACCCAAAAGGAAAGTATAACCAAAGATTAAAGGGATCAATATAATTCTTTAAGAGTCCATGTATATAGCTAAAGGCTACATAAAAAGAAGCAATGCCAGACAGGAGATATCTTCCTTTGAGTTGTTGGCCAGGGTGGCCCAAGAGACTCCCAGACAGTAACCCAACATAGAACTGGGAAAATGAACAGCAGACCCTAATCTTATCTAAAGGAATGTTGGCAACTGATTGCTACTAGATGAGGAAGAGCTCATCTAAAACAAGGAACTCTAGATAGGCTGACTAAACTCAATGGCTGGACAAGCACTGGGGAATGGCTGGGGGCACTGATAACACAGTGGACAGTAACAGGAATGACAGAGTATGTGGGCTCCAGTGAGGGGGGCAGCTATGGGAGGGTGCCATTTGGGATGAGGGTATAAAGATGAATGATTGTTTGGGATGTTCTGTGTGGAATACACACACAAATCAATTTTAAAAAGTTATATTTGTATGTCCTTAAACACCCAAAAGGGAAGTATAACCAAAGATTAAAGGGGCCAACATAATATCATAAGAGCATACATATACATAACTAAAAGTTACTCGACAAACAACAAAGCCAGACAGGCGATACCTTCAGTCGAGTTGTTGGCTAGGATAGATAAAGGCTCTTCCACACAGTAACCCAACATACTACTGGAAAAATGAACAGCAGACCCCAATTCTATCCAAAGGAATACTGACAATGGATTGCCGTAGATAAGGAACAGCTGACCCTCCTGGAACAGGGACCTCTGGCTGACTAGATTTACCAGAAGGGCAGATAGGGGTGAATGGATGGGGGTGCTGACAGCACAGTGGACAGTGACAGGGATAGCAGAGTGTGGAGGCTCTAGTGGGAGAGGAAGGCTGTCTACCTGACGAGTTTGTATTCATGCTCAGATGCCGAGGAGCTCAGAAGGTGGGTGACTGTAACCAGTGATAGTCATGTATATAGAGATTAGAAATGCATGTGAAAACGTCTCAATGTCAATAGGCTTGGAATGAATTTTTCTGTATGAAATTGTGTGTTTTGACAACGAAGTGGAGATCTTTTTTAAACGTTGGAACCTCATTTAATTTTATGTCTTATAGAGTTTATAATGAGTAAAAGATTATATAAGGGTAATAATTCATCTGTAAACCTAGAAATGTACAGCCAATTTTGAAAGAGATGTACCCTAGCTCAGAAAAATGTTATTGAATAGGTTAATGCTGTTGTAATGAAATGCTTCTTCTAATTTAAAAAAAATAAAAATAATTTTTAAGGAAAAAAAATGTAGGAACCAGCATATTTAATAATGAAATGGAGATCTTTTTAAAGGTTAAAACATCATTTAATTTATGTCTTATAGGGTTTATACTGAGTACAATATTGTATAACTGTATTAATTCAACTGTAAACCTAAAAATTTACAGCCAAATTTGAAAGAGATGCATCCTACCTCAGGAAAACGTTATTGAATATGTCATTTGTGTTGTAATGATATGCTTCTTCTAAGTATGTTGTTATTAAATAAATCATTTTTAAAAATTAAAAAAAATATATAAAATGAAGGAATGAAGCTTGGAAAAAAAAGTTATATTTGAAGAAGAAGCATAAAAAATTTGCTTCATGTTAATCAGTAGATATGAAAAACATTACCATTAAAATCTACCTGATAACTTTATACCATGCTCAGGTGCCAAGGATCTCAGAAAGTAACTGACTGTGACTAGTAATAATCAGATATATAGAGATTAGAGATGCATGTGCAAACATCTATGTGTTAGTTGCAGTAAAAATGAATTTTTCTATATGAAGCAGTGTATTTTAAAATGAAATGAAGATTTAAAGGTTAAATCTTCATTCAAATTTATGTCTTATAGGGTTTATACTGAGTACAACATTGTGTAACAGTATTAATTCAACACTGTGAATCTAAAAATTTACAGCGAATTTTGAAAGAAATGCATCTTTGGACTGGAAACTGTTACTGAGTATGTCAATGCTATTGTAACTAAATGCTTCTACTAATTATGTGGTTATTAAATAAATTTTAAAAAGTACAAAGTAAATGGAAGAAAAGGAACATTAAAGAAAATGAATAAACAAAATATAAAACTACAGAGAAAATTAACAAAACCCAAATCTGATAGCTTGAGAATGTTATGGAATTGAAATATCCCTAGCTAGACCAATCAAACAAAAGAGCAAATGCAAATGATCAAGCTTAAAGAAGATGGATGAGGGAGAGAGCACAAAGCCAGGTCTTGCTGTCTGTTCCTGTGCAGGTCTGGAAGAAAACCACACGGGCTGCCCTGGCAGTAATTTTGCCTCTCCCATAATAACAACTTCATTTAATGAATGGGGAAAAATATGGGATTAGAAACAAAAGGAATTTTTTAAAAAATATTTTATTTATTTTTATTTTATGTGTATGTGTGTATTGCCTGCATATAGGTAAGTGCACCTGTGTTGTACAATGCCCATGGAGGACAGAAGAGACTGTCTGATCCCCTGGAACTGGAGTTACGGACAGTTGTTAGTGGTCATGTGGGTGCTGGAATTCGAACCCAGGTCTTCTCCAAGAACAGTCAGTGTTCTCAACCACTGAGCCATCTCTCCAGCCCCACAAAAAGCATTTTTAAAATGATTTCTTAGAAGTTAGGATATTTACTACCACAAATGGAAATGTGGGTTATTATTTTACTCACCTAACAAAGATTCTATTTCCGTCATTTTCTCAGTTTGACTACTGTTTTTAATTTTATCAAATTATCTTTCTTATCAACATATCCACAGAAGCTATCCCATTCAGTTTCACCAAATCTTATATAACATGAATATTTTTAAATTTTAATAAATTATTCCTAAAAATCTTTGAGTTTTAATCAGTCAAAATTTTAAGTTTTCTGATTACAAGAAAGCAGTAACAACAGTAAGGAGGGCTGTGTGGTTTCGGGCACTATATCAAGATGCTTAAGTACATGCACACAGTACAATGTATCTTAATTTGTTTCTGCATTGTTTAAAGTCAAACAATGATTCTGGCCATATGAAAATACACAGTAACAAAAGATAGGTGAAAATGAAAAGAATAAAAAACAATCATCATTCAACAATCAAAATATCAATTCAATAAGAAGACATACGAATTATTAATGTATATGTACCTAATTTCTAGAACACCTGATTTGGAAGATATTATTGGTTCTAAACAGAAAGGTAAGATTGAGTAGAACAGCAGCAGGCGATTTCAATACCAACATCGTCAACTAAGAGATCAACCAGTGAGAAAATCAGCACGGTCCAGTGACACTACACTAAAGACCTAGTAGATGTTCTAAAAATTCCCCCTCAGACATGGCCACAGGCCGGTCCAATGGAAGCAATTCCCCAACTGAGGCTCCATCAACATAGGTATGTCAAGTTGACACTAAAGCTCTCCAGCACAAAGGGGAAGGGATCAGAGGGGAAGAGAAGGGAGGAGAGGAGCAGAAGGAAAGAAAGAAGGAATAGAACAGGAAGGGAGAAAGACAAATTTCAAATAATGAAACAATGACTCTCAAGGACCTATACAAGAATAACACAAACCCAAATTAAATAACAAAGATCAGAAAAGGAGTAAGTTAAAAAGAGATTAAAAATACAAAAGATCAATGAAAATTTAAAAATGACGAAGTTTACAAACATTTAACTAAACTTAGAAAACAAAACAAAACAGAAAATCCAAATGTATATAACGAAAAAGGAGATACAGCAACTCTGATACTGAAAAACCACAAAGGATTAGGGCTGGAGAGATGGCTCAAGAGCATGGTCTGCTCTTGCAGAGGACCCAGCTTCAGTTCCTAGCATCCACATGGCGGCTAACAATAGTCCCTAACTTCAGTTCCAGAGGATCTGACGCTCTCTTCTGATCTCTGCCAGCTTGCATGCACAGGCGCATGCAGGCAAAACACTTATTATATATAAAAAAAAATCAGTCCATTAAAAAAACTTCTGATCTCTGACAGCATTGCATACATAGGTATATGCAGGCAAAACACTTATTACATATAAAATTTAAAAACAAATGAGCCCATTATACAAATGAGCCCATTCAAAAAAAGAAACACAAAGGATCATTAGAGATTACAACATATAACTATGTATATATGCACTGAAAATCTAGACGAGATACATTTCTGGACACTGCACATAGTACAGAGAATGAACCATGAAGATAAAGAAAACTTCAACAGATTAACAGTGACATTATGCCAGTAATAAAGACTTCCAACAAAGAAAGCACTTTCATTACTAAATTCTAACACTTTTAAGAAAAAACTATTACCATTTTTTCAAACTATTCCAATCAATTCAAAGGAACTGAGCCCTTCCAAACTCATTCTGAAAGGTCAACGTTACCACAAAACAAAACTGGACATAAGGATATAACAAAAATAGAACACTGTAGACCACTATCTCTAATGAACATGAATTCAAGAATTCTTAACAAAATACCAGGAAATGAAATCTAACAGTACATCAAAAAGATCATCCATCATAATCAAGTTGTATTTATCCAGTATAGGCAAGGCTGGTTCCGCACATACAAATGACTAACTGTAACACACCATCAACAGAACAAAGGACAGAAATCATGATTCTCACAAAGATACAGAAAAGATATTTGATGAAATTCAATACCTTTCATGATTAAAAAAAGAAGCAGAACATACTAGGCAGAGGATTAGACATCAACATAATAAAGGTGATAAATGAGAAACCAGTCAAAATCATAATGAGAGAGGAAGAAGGTGATTCCTCTAAGACCTGGGTATCTAGAAAAGGGAATCTATTCTCATGACTGTTAGTCAACAATATAATGCTAGGAGTCTTCACTAAACCAATTAAACAGGAGAAAGAAGTAAAAGACATCTAACTACAAAAGGATAGAGTCAAATTGTCTTAATTTTCAGATGATCTAACACTACACACAGAAAAATGTAACATCACCAAAAGACTATTAGAACAAATAAAAGAAGTCAGTAATGCTACAGGATACAAAATCAGCATATAAAACTCAGGAGCAACCAGGCACAGTGGCACAAACCTGCAATCCCAGCACTTCGGAGGTTGAGACAAGATCACTAGGCTAAGACAAGTTGAAGACTAGTCTGGACTATGTAGCAAGACACTCTCTTAAAATGAAACAAAATGCTTAAGTAGCATTTTTACTTTTATTTTACTTTTGGTGGTTGTGCTGGATAGCTTTAGTTGTCAACTTGGCACACTTGGGTAGAGGGATTTTCAATTAAGGAATTTCCTCCACTGGATTGGCCTGTGCAATGTCTGTGAGGCATTTTCTTGATTGTTGAGTGATGTGTGCAGGTTAAGCCCAGAGTATACTGTGGGTGGTGTCATCCCTGGGCAGGTGGTCTTATGTTATATAGGGAAGCAGACTGAGGACAAGCCAGTGAGCAGCATACTTCCATGGTCTGTGCTCCAGGTTCCTGCCCTGAGCTCCTTCCTACTCTGGCTCCCCTCAATGATGAACTGTAAGTTGTCCCCTCAATGATGAACTGTAAGTTGTAAGGTAAAATAAGCCCTTCCATCCCCAAGTAGGTTTTGGTCTGTATTTTTACTACAGCAATAAAGAGGAAAGACAGTGGTCTTGGGGATCAAACCCAGGTTGTTACAAATGTTAGCAAGTACACTACTACTACTGAGATTTATCCCCAACCTACTCAGTTGCATTTTAACACACCAATAGTGAGATCACTGGAAAATCAGGAATGCAATCTCATGGCAATAGCTATAAAATAAACACCCAGAAATAAATTTAACCAAGGAAGTAATTGAATTCTACAATGAATGGTATAAAAACCATAATGAAAGTAATAGAAAACAACAAAACACTGAAATTTTTCCCATGTTCAAGGACCCAAAGAATTAATATTGTTAAAATGTCCATGATTCCCCAAAGCCATTTATAAATTCAGTGCAATCTCTATCAAAATGCCAATGGCATTCTTCACAGCTATAAAAACAATCCTAAAATTCATGTCAAAGTACAAAAGAATGATTAGCTGAACAAAGCTGGAGCATCTCAATATCAGATCTTAAGACACAGACATACTATACAGTCAGAGCCATCAACATAGTATGAGACCTAAATAAAAGTGGACATACAGAAGAGTGGAACACAATATTTATCCCTGGACTAAACTATCTATAGTCAAAGTGATTTTTTACAAAGACACCAAAATACACACTGAAGGAGACAGCCTCTTCAATAAATGGTAGTGTTGGAAAATCAGGTATCTATACAGAGACTACTGAAACATTACTTCCATCTTTCACCTTGTACAAAACTCAAGTTGAAATGAATCAGAGAACTAAAAGCTAAGACCTCAATCTACTAGAGGAAAATGGGGAAATACTTTAAGACATTAGTAGAGAAAGTTACTTTTTGAGTATGATATTAAAAGTACAGATATTGGCAAATGGGATTAATATATGGAATTATATGTTAACTAATACACATTAACTATATAGATATTGAAATGGGACTAATATATAATTTATATATTACTAAATTATATAATAAAAAGAATAAATATCAATCAAGAAATTTTAAAGACAAGTTAGTTTATATTTTCTAATATAATTTTATAGTAGTTTTCTCTTTTCCCCTAGAAATACTGTTGGAAAAATTGTACAACTGTTTGTAGTTTGCATTATCCATTTACAGATGATGTAGATTTGGGTGAAATCATATTTTCAATATGCTGTTAGAATGAAATATGTTACAAATATACAGAAAATTAGATAAATATTAAGTTAAAAATGAATTCCTCAAATAACAGTATTCTCAAATAAGTTGCTTACTCTCTGAGGACTCATTTCTTTATATTCAAATTGAGAATAATACCAAATACCTTGAGACTAAATACTGATACTTAAATGAATTGTGCAAAAACATCTAAGTGACCAGGAGAAAGGAGGCTCGGAGAAGGCTGTAACTGGGCATACTGCTGGGAATTTGTAAAATGTGAATCAGAAGCATATGAAATGTTTCCTTTCTACCATAGATTATAATGTGATTATAAACAGAATTCTGATTTGGAACCTTCAAAATCCTAAGTTTGACATACAACTTATCTAAATTTCACTGTATTTCTTTAATACAAAAGGCAAGTAACAGTGAAGTACAAAAATTCCATGTCTTCTCCACAGGTAATCCTCAAACCCAAAGACATGTCCTTTGTGGTCTGTTTTCAACAGGAAAACCACATCACTTATTACCCAACAATTTAAGCCTTCTGTGCACAAATGAGGACTGGGGGGGGGGCTGAGGAGCACTGACTATCACAGGAAAGCAACAAGGCTGAAATGGGCAGTCCCAGAGAAATCAGAGTATAGCCACTCTCCTGTCACCACTGTAGCGAAACTGGATACTGTGATTAGTAAGGCTTTTTATCAGTTATTCAACTTAGCCATCCCTCAGCACCTTCCTTCTCAACCTCTACTCTCAGTTCATCCAGTTAATTAAGCAAATTCCGTTAACTTCAAAGCTATCTCATGATTTTCCCTAACACAAATACTCTGCTGTAGAAAACATATGGCTACAGTTCTCCAAAATTATCTTGCCCATTATTCATCGTATGTATTCAAGAAATTTGTATCATTCTAGAATAATCCTCTATAAATATTGCTGGTGTGATGGAAGCAAAAACACACTTATAAATTAGGACAGCTAGTACATCAAATTTAAAGAAAACACCACAGTATGCAATAAATTATAGGACCTCATTCCTCTCAAAAGTTATCCTCACACTGTAGGCCTCTTAATCTTGTTTATCAGCTTCGCATTAGCAAAGAGTGACTCCAATGAAAATCCAGGGGAAAAGAGCAAATGTTAAACTACAGGCAAAGCAAAATTATTAAAAGCAATTAAAAACAACCATAAAAGCAAGGAAAAGCCTAAAATGAATTAAGATAAAAAATAAAATACAATGAATTAAGCTTTACTAACTTCTTGGCTATCATAAGAATTATTGCATGAGATTCTGAATAAGATTCGTACCTTAGAACAATTCTGTTTGCTTATTAAGTAGCTTCACTTACAAAGCTGAAGAGTCTCAATCAAGAAGAAAGAGATCAGAATAAAAAGATTTCCTACTCTGACCAAACAAACAAAAGAGCAAGGAAACTATATTAAAATTTAAGATGTTATTTGTCCCCAGTTCCTTAATAAATATCTTTCTGATAAATCACTCTAGAAGTCTCTGGAGTACAAAAGCCAATATGGAGATGTATTATAAGCAAAGAACCATTTGATAAAAAATGTGGGACTCTAGAACACACAATATATAAGCAATAAATGGACAGCAAGATGTCCTATTATACCAGATAAATGCTTTCAATATCTACAGAATAAGAAGAATAACCATAACATCTCTACATAAAATGAATTACCGCCCTCAAAAGCCAATTTTTCAAGTTTAATTGGCTAATAAGTTCTAAACACATGTAATCAAAACAAATACCTTAATATTTTATCTTTCAAAAAATAGCTATAGTACTTCAAATAGTCTCTTAAGTTTAGTCCTACAAAAAAGACATTAACCATAAAACAGAACTATAATTAAAATTAAATAATTACATACCAAATAAAACCTAGTATGGATTTCATGTCAGAATGACGTTGTAAGCACCTAATTTCTATCTAATTTTACTCCCTGCCGAAACCTAATTAAAGCCATAATAAGGGGAATTTTTTTTAAAGACCTACACTCTGGAAAAGAGGTACACTGTGGAAAAGGAGGTGTCCATTGGTGAGTCCGTAGTCAAGGAAAACTAGAAAACAAAATGGTAAAGCTCAAGCCTCTATAAAACCAAGGTTACATCAAAGGATCGGAAAACAGGCTGTCATGGTAAATCTTGACTGTCTACCTGGTTTGACTGACAAGCATCTAGGAGAATAGTCATTCATAGCTCTCAGGTCTGGGAGGGCATTTGCAGAGAGTTTTGATCAAGTGTGAAAGACTACCCTAAACATGGGTGGTACCATCATATAGTAGGGCACAGGGAGTACAAGGGGAAAAGAAAAAGGCTCAGGCACTTCTTTGCTTCTTGGCTGCGTTGATGCAAATAGCTCTGCCCTACCATGATAGAATCACACTTTTGAAACTGTGAGTCACAGAAAAAGAACCATCTTGCCATGAGCCTTTGCCACTATAAAATGCACCACAACAAAATGACTAGTTCTTCTAGGAGCTCAATAGGGGGAAAATGTGTTCAGTGCTACAACTAGTCATGCTAATCTTGAAAACCAAGCTACGGGGGTTGGGGGTAGGGTGGGGGGTGGAAGCAACGATGAGTACTAATTTGTGATAGACTTAAAAAAATCAAGGAAGGGTATAATATAATTTCCAGGTAAATCACTCAAAGAATGTAGACTTAGAAGAATGTAAACCAACAATTTCATAAAGAAGAAAATTAAATAAAATTAATCCTAAAAAGGGAAGAAAGTAATAACAATAGGAGAAAATTTTATTGGACAAACAAAAATAAAGACTAAGATGGTATACTTAAATTCAAGTACATTAGTAATATATTAATAACAAACGAACTAAATAATATAAATAAAAAAGAAGACTACCAGACAAAAATAGTAAACTATAGGCAACTTTCAAAATTAAACCTTTAAAAGACAAAGTAAAAGTATGGAAAAATATGCAGACATTAACAAAAAGAACCATGATGAAACTAAGATCAACATCTGATAAAGTGGACTTCAAAGTGAAGACTCTAGAAATAAAGAGAGGTAGTCACTTAATGATGGCAAGCTTAATCTACAAAAAAACTATAACAACTCTGAATTTGTAACATGCATACATCCAACAAACAAAGAAAGCAAAACTGACAAAATGTGGAGGCAAGATTCGAATTGTACATTATGTGTAAGCTCTCAGTAACTGACAAAATAAATAGGTTTTAAAGGGAAATTTTAAATGTAAATAGAAGAGTTGAATAAATGCTTAAATTCAGTTATTTTACTAGACTTCAAAACTACCTGTTATTTATTATCATCATACTTTTATATATTTTATTTTATAAAAAGAAACCTTATGGTAGACTGTAAATAGTAAACTCAATGTACTCAAAAGACAGAATTAAGGAAGAAAGCCATAAACAAAAAGCCAAAGTTTCTGAATGTTTAGAAATTAAATAATACATGTCTTTATAACCATTGGGAAAAAGATACCACAAGGAATATTTTCAATATTTGAACTAAATGAACACTAAGATATGATGTTTCACAATATGTAAGATTAGCCAAAGCACAGCCAGAGGAAAAAAAAACATAAAGCTAAATGCACATTAATATGCAGGGAGGCTAAAAATTGAAAGTAAGTTGGGCATCTATCTTGAGAAGTTAGGAAAAGAACAGAAATTTGAACTCAGAGTAGATGTAAAAAGGAGGGTAAGAAACAAAAATATTAAGAAAACAGAAGCTCAAGAAACACAAAAGTTAGTTCTTCAAAAAGATTAACAAAGTGGCTAAACCCTTAGTGGCAATTATAAAGAAAATAAGAAAAACATTCAAATGATTTAATAAACACTGGAGTTAAATGAAAATAACCCATCCAAACCAACTAAAATGCAGATGAAAATATAAGGAAAAAACTGTCTTAGGGCCTGAAGAGAGTGCTCAAATAGTAAACTGCTTGCCTTGCAAGCATGAAGACCTGAGTTTGATTCCCAGAACCCACATTAAAAAGCCAGACACAGTCAAAGGACTCATCCTTCTGTAGAGACACCTGTACATCCATGTCTGCTGCTGCTCTTTTCACAATAGCCAAGAAATGGAAACAACTTAAATGTCCCTCAGCTGAAGAGTGGATAATGAAAATGTACATTTACACAACGGAGTTCTACTCACCAGTAAGAAAAGATGAAATTATGAAATTTGCAAGTAAATGGATGGAACTAAAAACTGTTACATTAAGTGACACAAATTCAGAAAAGCAAGTGACATTAAGTTCTCCCTCATTTTCAGACTGTAGCACAAATCACTTATATGTGATTATATATCTTGATGTAACAGCAGGAGCCAGGAAAATGGAAACTCAAGGTAAAGGGAAAGAAAGAGGGGAATAGTAGGGAACAGATGTTACCGGGGGAGGTGGGAAAGTAGGAATGTTCAGCAGAGAGGAGAGAAGGGAGGGATATGCAGAGGACCATGGGGTTGGGGGAAGGGAACTTAGGAGAAGGGAGATGGTGGGAAGTGGGCATTATGGTGGGAGGAAGGGGGACGCTTGGACTATGGAGGGAGGAAGGAAGTTGGAAGAGAGGAGAGGACAGACAAATGGAGCTTGAGTGGTGTGGCAAGCCAGAGGGAAATGTGCTGACTTGGGAACCCCCTGAGAAAAACACATATGATGCCTGAACATTGGTGCGTGTATACCCCTAGGGGTTGTATGGCAAAGAGCACAGTGCCAGACAGGAGAGACCTCCCTGTGAGTGGTTGGTCAGAATAGTCCAACAGACTCCCAAAATAACACGGGCAATTGCCAGAGCCCTTGGTTATCTCCCAGAACTCGAAGCTAAGACACTACTGCTGAAGACAGGAATACTTCACCAGACATAGGTCTTAGAGCAATGGAGCTGGAACAGACCTAGGACCCTTCTCCTTGAAGACTAGCTCTCATAGTTCTAGAGGATACTATGCAAGCTGCTAAGGGAGAAAATCAATCAATGGTCCAATCCAGTCCTAAAGCCTAATAACCAGAATGACTAGCACAGCAAACTACCTCTGTTGGTGCAGTAGTGGCACTGTTATCTGGGGGGCAATCAATAGCTATCTAATTGGACTTAAAACCCTCTCAGTGGGAGGGAATTCATGGGTGGTATTGTTATTATAGCCAAATATACATGGATGGAGAAGTCATAGATCCTAGAGAAAACCTTACCTCTATCATATCCCTAGACAAAATTTCTTACCATATGCTAAATATGGATCCTTATATTTACAGAGAAGTATACCAGTCACCACTCATCAAAGAAGCTTCTTTTTGCAAAAGATGGAGGCTATTGCAAAGTTCCACAACTGTCACACAGAATAAATGTCTGAGAGATGCCCAGCCCTGGGTGACATACCTACAGTGGAACCTCTATATATAAGGCTCATGGAACATAGCAGAATGGGGTGGAGAGGATACTACTGCATCCCTCAACTCCCACCAGCAAATACAACAGAGTGCAATGCACACAAAAGGCCACCACTGGCTAAGTTTTAGAGAATAAGAGACTGCAGAGTGCATGTCCCTGGATAGAATTCCTACCTTAAACCTCATCCATGCACAGCTCAGGGACAATGGAGGAAGAGGGGGTGGAAAGATTGTAAGAGCCAGGATTCATTCATGAACATAAGGAAACAGGCTTTCAGACCACTGGAAGCTTGCTCACATGAACCTGAGGCAATGGTGGCATCGAGCACAAGACCCACTGCCAACTCAATTAGATAACGGCCTAGAATGCAGCAAGGGAAATGGGCGGTAGGCTGGCCCTAGTCTGGGAACTGTTGGAGACTGATTACTATCAGCTGAGGGAGAGTAGATCTTCCTTGAGATCTCTAGATAGGTTGACTAGACTCCAGTGGATGAGCTTGCACTGAAGGACATCTGGGTACAAATGCTTGACTGGATAGGACTTACCATGTATGGCAGAATGCATGAGGTCTCTTGGGGGGACATGGATAGTAGAGGGGGTCTACACTGGACTAAAGACTGTTGTATGAAATGTACAAAAGCTCAATAAAAACATTTTTTTAAAAAGCGATATATGGGGCTGGATAGATGGTTCAATGGTTAATAGCACTTGCTGCTTCTGCAGAGGACCTGAGTTTGTTTCCTAGTACCCACTGCGAGATGGTTCACAACTAACTTTAACTCCACCTCCCAAGGTATCTGGTTCCTCTGGCCTCTGTGGTCACCTGCACTCAAGTACATATACCCACACAAACACCCAAATACATCCATACCCATATGTTGTAATTGAAACTTTACAAATGTAACAAAAGAAAGCTACTCAGAGAAGACGTCATTTCAGTGAGAGAGAGAGAGAGAGAGAGAGAGAGAGAGAGAGAGAGAGAGTTGAAAACAATAAAAATGAATCTTTTGTTTTTTTTAAGTCAGACATGTAGCACACACTTGTAATCACAGAGCTGGGAAAGCAGAAAAATGGTGCCAGGGCTTGGTGAGGTCAGTCTAGCCAAATCAGGGAGCTCTAGCTTCAGTGATAGGCCATATCTCAATAAATACCAGTGGAGAGTAACTGAGAAAGACACCTAAGGTTGACCTCTGCCCTCTAGACACATGTGCACACACAAGCATTCACAATAGCAAATGCATTTACATACATTTACACATAGATAAATGTATGTGTAAACATGTACACATAGATACCAACACAGACCAAAAAAGGGAAGAAAATACTGTTGCAGACACTGTGTGTTGTAGGTAGCACCAGACTGTGATCCTCACAAAAAGGAAACCACTAAAAGAACTTTGGAATATTCCCAGTTTCTTTATTTACCACCTTGGTTTCTAAGCCACAGAGCAAGAAGGGGGAAGTTAAAGGCTGGTGGACTGCTGGGTTACAGAACAGGGAGACCTTAAAGAAAGCCAAGATAGAAAGAATTTGCAAGGCACTGTCCACCAATCAGGAGGAAACTGAACAGAGAAGGATATAGAAATTTATAATAGGGATCATCTGATGTACTCTATAAATATGTGAAAAGAAATGTCACAGATCCAGAGAAAAAAATAACCAGAAAGCAATGAAATCCCTAAATGTTATCTAGGGGAAAAATAGTGTTCCCATTAGCCAAATTAAACATATTAAGATATTTTGTACAAAATGCACAAAAATTCAATAAAAAGTATACATTGAAAAAAAGATACTTCCTACAGAGATCACTGCAGGGGAAGGGACAGAAAGATTTTAAGAGCCAGAGACAGTAGATGAATACAAGGAAACTTCTCTGGACATCAGATGGTAGTTGTACATATGATCCCACAGCACTTAGGACAGAATGTACAAACTCAAAGAAGACAGGGGACCAGCATAGCTGGGAGAGGTGGAAAAGTCTATTTTCCTTATTGGTATGATGCCTGGCAGGTTGACCAGACTGCAAGGGATATACCCACATCCAGGAGTACCTGGGGAACAGGTTAGACACAAGCCTTTAAAAAAAAAAGCGGGGGTGGGGGGTGGGACTAAAGAGATGGCTCAGCAGTTAAGAACACTAGTTGCTCTTGTATATGACCCGGGTTCAGTGCCCAGCACCCATATGGCAGCTAACAGTCCATAACTCTAGTTCTAGGGAATGCAATACCCTCTTTTGGCCTCTGCAGGCACTGCAAACAAGTGATGAACTTACATACATGTAGGCAAAACATTCATACACATAAAATAAAAATAAATAAATCAAAAAAATTTAAAGACAAATACGGGGGCTGGAAAGATGGTTCAACAGATAAGAGCACTGCTGCTCTTTCAGAGATCTGGGTTTGGTTCCCAGTACTCAGACAGTGCTTTACAACCAACCTTAACAACAGCTCCAGGGGATCTGACCTCTGTGGTCATATATGTATGTGGTATACTAACATACATGCATATAAAACACTCATGCACATAAATTTACTTAACAAATGACAATAACAGACAATATGAAGCTGGGCATTAGCAAGGTGGGCATACAGAGGAGAGAATTGCATTAAATGAAATACTTGAATCAGTAATACATTGGTATTAACACTGGATCCAAATTCTCCAGAGTAAATATACTCTAGATCCATCCTAATAAAGCTCAAAAGCAAGACACTATTGTAAAATATAACTACATGGCTCTCCTGGCCCGCTCTCCCGGTCTCAGGCCTCTCTGGGGGTAAGCCTACCTTGCAGCCCTCCATGCCTTGACTCCGCCAGCTGCGCTCACCCTTCCATCTCCCGGGCTGTTCTCTGCTCCTAGCTTGGGCCCTGTGCCATTCCTAGCCTTGGGGCCCCAGACACCTGGGGAGCCACTGCTGATTCCTGACCCTGTTCACCCCCACCGGCTTGGTGCCTTCCTTGGGCCCCAAGAGCACTGCCTCCGGACCCGGCCTGCCATCAACTCTCTCTGCTTCCCTGGTCCTGCAACACCCGCCAGCCTCTTTCTGGGGCTGACAGCCTCTTTCTGGGGCTCCGAGGCTTACCTTGCCTCTCCCTGATCCTTTGCATCCAGTACAACCCA
>NW_008341872.1:2682838-2705354 GCF_000622305.1 Nannospalax galili | reverse complement strand
GTGTGTGTGTATGTGTATGTGCCCGTGTCATGGCCCACGTGTGGAGTTAGAGGACAACTTGTGAGAGCTGATTCTCTTCTTCTACCACATGGGTCCTGGGGATAGAACTCAGGTCATCAGGCATGGTAGCAGGTATCTTTACTGCTGAGTCATCCTGCTAGCCCCACTAACTGATCTTTTATGTCTTATAGAGTTTATAATGAGTAAAAGATTATATAAGGGTAATAATTCATCTGTAAACCTAGAAATGTACAGCCAATTTTGAAAGAGATGTACCCTAGCTCAGAAAAATGTTATTGAATAGGTTAATGCTGTTGTAATGAAATGCTTCTTTTAATTAAAATAAAAAAAACAGAAAAAAAATATAACTACATGATCAAGTTACATCATGACTACATAAAGGCTCATTATACTATATGTTACTTTAATGGATGCTTAAGGTTTTCAAATATTAAGGTTAAAAAAATGTGAAATCCTCTTGATAAATCTGTTATTTGAAATATTATTTTTAAAAATCACAATGCGACTGGGGGCGTAGTTCTGGGCTCAATGCTATAAACCAGAAAAACAGCAACAAAAAAAAAAAAAAAAAAAAGGAAGGAGAAGGGACAAAGAAAACAGGAAATCGTGGCATTCAATCTAATTCGTGTAAATCTGTTCAGAAAGAAATAAAAAATTTACATAAAATACTATTTCAGATATTCACATTAATGGCAACTCCATTTCTTTGGATAAAATACACAAATTCTAAATCCAACGAAGATGAATTAAGCATATACATTTTTTCATCCTTGGTTACTCACTGATCCTCATCTACCTTGAAGAAATATATTTATATCATCATGGTTGTCAAATATTCTAGTCCATAAAAGCAGTATTAACTATCTTCACCAAGAACAGATGCTCCAATCTCTAGGTGTTGTAAATCAAGTGTACATATACAGTGCTTAGTTGTGTATTCCTAGTGTATAATTTCCTATTACAATGCCCGATTGAAAACTACTTCTTATCAAAATTCCATACACATTTATTTGGAACTACTTTTCAAATCAACTTTTATCATCGGAATCCAAAACTCATAAATAAAAATCAAAACCAATTTTCCATTTACTTTCTGTAATAGTTAATGATTTAAAGTACGCATAAGAATCTGTGTGTTTAGTACCTCTCATTTAGCCAGGATTACATGGTCTAGCATTTTCCCCTCTAATACTAAGATCCTGTGTATATTATGAAGCATGCTAACTGTATTCATGCTACCTTCTTCCTCCAACTGTTTAAACAAATAGTGGTTATTGTCATCTCTTTTTGGTGTTTAGGTGGCGGTTTTTCTACCCATGTTGGCGACAAGTTTTTGTTTTGTTTTGATTTTATTTTGAAAAAACTGAACTCTGGAAAGTTCAAGGTCAGGGGAAAAAATTGATAAAACTGAAACCTGAACCCAGATTTGCCCACATTCTTTTAACTACAGCACAACATTTATAAGATCTGACTGCAGTATCATTTTAAAGTCTATAAAACAGAAAATAGACATCTATACAGACTCATTCCTGATACTATCAAAAGATTTAACCCTCCTTTATTATAAATAGATTCATTTGAATGTTAGAATTTTCCTCCTTCCAAATTCCTAATAATCATCTCCAGTCGCTCCACTTTTAAGGAAAGATGCTAAAAGGTAGGAATGGGAAGGAAGGAGCATGTAAAGAGAAACACAGAATGCCAGTGCTTCTCCCCACTAAATCCATATAACCCACCCACTAAGGCAAAGGTTAAGTCATTTAGTCAAGTTCAAAGATCTTCAAAGACTTCTTAGATCCAGATAAGCCCATATGTTACCAAAATCCTACGAAAAAGCTATTACTTTCCGATCTGCTTCTCATGTTTAGGACACAGAGCACACAGATGCTCGGCATCACTCGTCAGTCTTCCTAAATTTTCACACAGACAATCAAGGTCCACTAACAACTTTTCTCTCTAAAATCCCTAGAAATGCCTTTATTCCATCAGTGCCCAGCTCACTGGGTAAATCTGAAAGTAACCATAAAAGACCATTCAGTTACTGTACAATAAGTGTTAATTTGCTAATTTCTTCACAGGTAATCAATTAAAATGTAAAATATTGGATAAAATTAGTTGCACTAAATTTAACAGCTGCTCCATAAGCATAATTAGTTTCACAAGGGCCATATGTACTCTGAACGGAGACATAGTTGAAACAAATAGATTTTAAACAAGTTTGAGAAAATCTGCATTTAATTAGCAGGTGGGCACTACAACTGCGTAACGTTTTTATACATTTATATTTATGAAGTGACAGAAGATCTAAAGGCTTTTTAAAACAGCGTTTATTGTTTGAATGGGAACTGTTTTGCTGCATGCTAAAGTGATTTAAATCCTTATAGCTTTGCTTTAAAAAAAATCATAAATGGTGAAAGAAAACATGTGGAAAATTGTAAAACTAGAAAGAATTTGCGACAAAAAACAGATACACATACCATAACTAAAAGGAAACTACACTTAATTAAATGTACACTACATCTGGAATATCAGCCTAATAAAATGTGAAACTATTAATTTTCATTGTTCTAAAGGAAATGAGGTCAGTGTCATTTAATAATTCCTCCAATTACATTCGACTAACTCCTTGGACTATGATCTGGGCACCATTTAATCTTAAAATGCTACATACTGTACAATATCTTTACCTTAAACTTTAAATAAATGCATTTAAATTACAAAGGGGTGAAGGAATAAAATCAGCAAATGAAAATTTTTAGAAGCTGGTAGCTACCGGTGTTCTGTTCTAAACCTTACAGCTTTTGGCTGAAGTTTTTCACGATGTCCACAATAAGCATGAAACCACACTCATTCTTATTAGTACCAAAATGACCCTAAAAATAGAAAAGTGAACTTTAAAAACCAAGATAACATTTACTTCACCAATACTCACATTAGTTTCTTATATTTTATTAATTTTTAAATGTAAGTTTCCAAAATTAAACATTAAGAAAAGTCAAAGAAAGAATAAATTGATATAGAGTGGAAAAAAATTAACTTTCTTTCAAAGGCAAAATGCTATAAATGTCTCTTAATACGGCAATAGCTTGTGGGGGGAAATAGCAATGTTCCACAATAAAATAGAATAATGAAGCATTGTCAGTCAATAGAACAGAAAAGCAAATCCCCTCATTGTCTGAGAGTGGGGAGGAGTGAAAAACTCAACTGCATAAGCCAGTATCTTGAAAGTGAGCTGATTCTCCTCCTAGCCAATTAAGTAGTGGATAGTAGTCCAAGATAAAAGACGACAAGTACTTTCTTTAGATAAGGTATATGTGCATAAGTTAAATTATTAACATTAATTTTTGTTGTACTATCCTAATTTTGGAATTTAAAAATATAATTTGACATGCTTTATAATATGCAAAAACTAAACCTGTAAATGAAAAGTTTTGTGTTCATGGAATCTATGAGTCAGAATAAAAACTGAAACAATTAATATGGTTGTGCAATCAAACTCGGACGTTTTGTAATCAACTGTAGTGCTTCACAGTCAAAACAAAATGACAGATCATTACCCCCACAAAATAATTTAAGTATTTTAGTTAAAATTTCCCTTTAAAAGTTTTCTTTCATTGGAGACAAAAGGGGAAAAAAATCTTAATGTATTTTAGCTACAGCAAATTTAATGATTATAAAACTGGAAGAAAACCTTAAGACACTAAACAATTCAGTTTTAAGTTTACTAAAGGAACCATTTACTACTACCTTTTCAAAGGTTCAATTAATGCCTGTGAGACTTTGTTCAATGCACTATGTAAAGGACAAATGTGCAGACTAAAGAGTTTGGAAATCAGAACTGCTGTCTGCTTGGTGCTTAAGTAAAATTCCAGTTACTTTGCTTTTGTGTATTGCTTCTCTTCCAAGTATACAAATAATTTTCGATAGTTCATCCTGTATTCTAATTACTTAATAATTTTCGATAGTTCATGCCTGTATTCTAATTACTAACAAAGGCTTTCATGTTAATAAATGCCATTGGAGAAAGTTAAATACATTGGGCATGAAATATTTCAATGGTCATTGTATTTCGTATGAAAGCAGACCTCAGGTATATTCATTTTTGTATGCTGTATACTTAGGTACAAGAGAAAATGACACTTGAAATCAAAACACGTTAGAATAGTTTGTGATTTGGTGGGAGGACTTCAAAATTAATTTTAGGAATCATATAATAGGAAGCATAGAAGGTTTTTAAAAGAAACAAAGTCAATGTCTTTAAGGTTTTGTTCCATGATGGAAGAAGTTCAGACAAGGAACAATGTATAAGAACATCTTAAATGGGCAGTTGAAAATTTAAAAATCATAGCTCTTCTTTCTTTTCCCCATATCTTTAGCCTCCATGACTTCAGAATGATGTAATAAAGGTAATCAAATTCAAACTCAAAATTTAGTATGAATAAGCAATTTTATATTGCTGGAAACACCAACCAAAAAAATAAAACTGTAAGATGAGACATCATAGAAACCACAGCACGTGTAGACTGATATCAACAATATCACAACTGACATCATACCCTTAGGTAAAACTTGCACTCATATTCAAATGTCAAAATTGTCTGTACTTTTATTTAACTCCTTTCATCCTCCAGAGGTCCTCCTGAAAGATGGTTGAAATATATATAGTATTACAACAAATAACCATGTTTATTTTCAGCTAATGTTTTCATTTTAAAACACAAGAAAAGAAGAGCAAAACCAAAACTTCCTAAAACAATCAATTTTTAAAATGAATAGCTTGTGCTGGGCGTGGTGGCGCACGCCTTTAATCCCAGTACTTGGGAGGCAGAGGCAGGCGGATCATTGTGAGTTCGAGGCCAGCCTGGTCTACATAGTGAGTTCCAGGACAACTGGGGCTACAGGGAGACCCTGTCTCAAAAAAGACAAAAAAAAAAAAAAAAAAAAAAAAAAAAAAAAAAAAAAAGAATAGCTTGTAAGTTCACTAGACAATCAACTTACACAGACAATACAAAGCAATTCATCTTTAAAAACCATTGCTCAGGGCTGATGAGATGGTTCAGCTGGTAAAGGTGCTTGTGTGGAAGTGTCAGGACCTGAATCCAATCCCCAGAATGCACATAAAGGTGGAAGCACAGAACCAACTCTGCAAAGTTGTCCTCTGACCTCCAAATGCATGCCATGGCATGAGTATGGAGACACACACACACACACACACACACACACACACACGCACGCACTCACGCACATGTACACATGAAATAGTAAAGTGGCAGGTTACAAAATCAGTTTACAAAAATCAGTAGCCTTTCAAGCCAGGTGTGGTGGCACAAGCCTTCAGTCCCAGCACTTGGGAGGCAGAAGCAGGTGGATCTCTGTGAGTTCGAGGCCAGGCTGGTCTACATAGTGAGTTCCAGGCAAGCTGGGGCTACAGGGAGACCCCGTCTCAAAAAAACCAAACCAAACAAAACAAAACAAAAAAAACCAATAGCCTTTCTACATACCAATAACAAGCAATAGAGAAAGAGTTCATGGGAATCCTCCCATTCACGATAGCATCAAAATAATAATAATAATAATAATAATAATAATAATAATAATGATGATGTAGAAATAAACCTGACCAAAATTAAAGATCTCTACAATGAAGTTTTAAATATTTGAGGAGATTGAGTAAGACACCAGGAGATGGAAAGACCTCCCATTTCATAGATTGGTAGAATTAATATTGTAAAAATGATCATCCCACCAAAAGCAATCTATGGATTCAATGCAATGCCAATCAAAATCCTCATGACATTCTTCACAGAATTAGAAAAAAAATCCTAAAATTCCTATGGAATCACAAAAGCCAAAGTAATCCTGAACACACAGAGCAATACTGGGGGCAGGGGTGTGTGTGTGGGGGGGTACCATACCAAGTTTCAAACTATATCACAGAGCTATAGTCATAAAAACAGCATAGTACTGAAACAAAGACAGAAACTTAGACCAATGGAACATAATTGAAGACCCAAACATGAGTGTATATAATTTCAGCCACCTAACGTTTGACAGATGCCAAGAACACACACTGGAGAAAAGACAGTATCCTCAACAAATGGTGCTGCCAAAACTGAATCTTCACCTGTAGAAGAATGAAATTAGACCTTTATCTATCACCCTGAACAAAAGTCAACTCCAAATGGATCAAAGACCTCAAAGTGAAACCTGAAACTTTGAAAGTGCTAGAAGTAAACATAGGCAGTACTATATGAGATGCAGACATAGGAAAGGACTTTCTAAGTTGGACATTAGTTGCTCAGGAATTAACGTCAACAATAAGCAAGTGAGACCTCATTAACCAAAAAGCTTCTGTGCAGCAAAACAAGAAAGTGAAGAGAAAACCCACAGAGTGGAAGAAAATCTTTACCAGGTACCATCTAACAGAGGATTAATATCCAGACCATATAAAGAACTCAAAAAACAAAGAATCAAGAAAACAAATGACCCAATTAAAAGATGGGCTATGAATCTGAACAGAGTTCCAAAAGAAGAAAGAAAGATGGCTAAGAAACACCTTAAAAGTGCTCAACATTATTAGCAATTAGGGAAATGCAAATCAAAACCACTTTAAGATTTCATCCTACCCCAGTCTAAGGGTCTAAGATCAAGGAACTCTTGCAACCACCATGAAAAGCAATGTGGAGAACTCTTTAAAAAACTAAAAATGGATCTACCATATGATCTGGTTATACCATTTTTTGACATACACCCAAAGGACTCATCCAACTGCAGAGACACTTGTACACCTATGTTTTTTGTTGCTCTTTTCACAATAGCTAAGAAATGGAAGCAATCTAAGTGTCCCTCAAGTGACAAATGAATAATGAAAATGTGGTACATTTACACAATGGTGTTCTACTAAGCAGTAAAGAAAGATGAAATGAAGACACAAACTAGGACAGATGAAATCATGAAGTTTGCAGGTAAATGGGTGGGAACTAGAAACTGTTATACTAAGCAAAGTAAAAAAGACTCAGGAAAACAAATGACATATCAAAATCCCCATGTATTCTTAGCATCAAATCCTTATGTGTGAGTATATACCCTGATGTAACTGCAGGAACCAGGAAAATGGAAAGAAACCATGAGGTAAGGGGAAAGAAGGATCCTGAGACAGAGGAATAGTAGGAAACAGGTGTTACCAAGGGGGAAATGGGTAAAATGAGGGTATTTAACTGGGAGGGGTAGAAGGAGGGTTATATAAGAGACCATGGGGGTGAAGGGGGAAAAGGAACTCAGAGTGGGGGGATCATAGGAGATAGGTATTATCAAAGGTGAAATGGGGAAAATTGGGGTACTTTAACTGGGGAGGGAGGAGGGAAGGTTAGAGATGGGGAGAGAAAGAGTTGAGATAAATAATGCTTAGCTGGTGTGAAGAACCAGAGGGAAATGTATTTGTTTAAAAGCCTACTGAAAATTACTCATACAATATCTGTACATGAATGCTTGTGTATAGCTAAAGGCTATATAACAAGAAACACAGTGCCAGACAGAAGAAACCTCTCTTTGAGTTACTGGTCAGGGTAGTCCAAAAGACTACCAAAATTACACAGGCTATTGCCACAGTCCTTGATTATCTCCCAGAACTTGAAAGTAAGACCCTATTGATGAAGACAGGACATACTTCAGACATAGGACTTGGAGCAATGGAGCTGGAACTAACCTGGAAGCCTCTTCCCTGAAAACTAGCTCTCATAGTTTTGGAGGGCGGTATGAAATTAAATATTTTTAATTTAAAAAATTCATTGCTCAGATCTGTTTTTACTGCTGTTAAGAGAACACATTACATTTTTAAAAACTGAGGTGTCATTTCAATTGACCTTGGTTATAAAACAAATAAATTATACCCAAACCTATTTTATTTTCTTTAAAACAATATATGGATTATTTTTAAAGTATTTTCACTGATCCTCCCCAGATCCTTGGATAGAAAGCATAACATCTTAGCTTTGTCAGCATCAGTAACATTTACAAGCTCTCACCTTTATCTACAGTGGTAACAGGTGGGAGAAGGATGGAAAAGAAAAGGGAACAATCAGAAGTGCTGACAATGGACAGGCACATATGGAAGGGGAATACAGAACAAATTTAAAAGGAGGAGAGGAGGAGAGGAGGAGAGGAGGAGGAGGAGGAGGAGGAAGAAGAGATGACGACGACACTGAGAACTATAACATGAAATCATGAGACCAGATGAATTACTCTTTAAAGGCACCTTACAGCCCAGTAATACATGCTCTATGAGCTACAGTAGCACAGATCAGTACTAGATCATAACTGATATCCATAAAGCTTATTAATGAAAATATAATGGGACTTAAACTTCCTTTAAAAAAATTACTCAGAGAAGTAAAAGCTACCTGTCCTTAAGAGAACTGTATTCAAAACACACTAAAAGAAAAAAAAAGGAAATGTACTTATTTATTTGAATCATTCTTTTCTTGAGCACAAAGCACTCAGTCTTGGCAAAAAGAAGTGTAAAACAAAAAAAGGTTTCCTTAGAAACTCTCAAAGTAGTTTCCATTACAACTTGGCTTCATTAAGGAAACCCAGTATTGCCCTAAGTTCTCATGTTCGGTCCGTAGCAAGCTGAAGAGCCCAGAATGCCAAGAGCTGGGAAATTGCTAGAGACACAGCTCTCTACCTTTGGCACTGGCTCTCCCTACTTTCTAAAACTTTTCCCCATATAGTTCAGTTCCCAAAGCCTTCAAATCTCTGCCTAATTACCATCTCCTCATTAAGCTCCACCATTTGTTCCTTGTTAGATACTGAAGCCCTGCTAGAGCTGTATTCTAGTCCCCTTTCCCCACTGCACAAGACCCACTGTACATATTACCCGTGCTTACTGTTCCTCCTTGTTCACCATCCTCTTTGTGAAATGTTAAGCACAACAGGAACAGTGTCCTCTGTTAACAAATGAATCCCAAGTACCTAAAACCGTGCCTGGCACAAAAAACACACTGATATTTTTTAAAGATGAATAACTTCATGTACTACAATCTCAATTTGTTATGTCTCCTAAAGCCTACATGGTTATGTAATATTTTTCCTTAATAAATCCAGTTAAATATTGATCTGATTTCTTTCTCCATGCACGTATAATATCCTAATATATTATGAGCTAATGATATTCTCTCCTCTTCCTAATAATGAATACTATTAACATTGCCGTAACATTGTAAGCTATAATGGCTCAAACTTAAGACAGTTCTCTCAGACTATAATGATAACACTTAAGAAAAGTCATAAAGCAAATTTTAATACAATGAACTCTTTTATCACTGACTCGCCAACAAAAATGTATGTAGATATGTATGTATATGTGTGTATATATACATATATCTTAACTATAAGCAAAAGAGTGATCTACTTCATAAATAGCCATCATGTACCATATATTCTAAATTCTGAGATCACTGCCCAAATACAAACATTTCTCAAATTACAGGCATTATTCTCTTCTGTCTAAACTCTAAGCCAATATATACTAAAAATTTCCAATATCAGAAATGATGTTTTGAAGTCATCTAGTTCAATAACTGTCAGCTCTGTCCACTCATCAGTTACTTGGAGAGGTTTTAAAAATATACATATGGGGAAGAGAGGGAGGTGAGGGGGTTGAAACTTCCATCTAAACCTCACACTTTTGAGACTGGGATGTAGATCAACAGTAGAGCACTTCACCGTATGCATAAGGCCCTGAGTTCAAAAATCTAGAAACACGAGGCTGGAGAGATGGCTAAGTGATTAAGAGTATTGGCTGCTCCTGCAGATGACCTGGTTTGGTTGCCAGCAACCACATGGTGGTTAAAAACAGTTTGTAAGGCTAGTTCTAGGGTATCTGATGCCCTCTCTGGCATTTGGGGCACTGCATGCACCTACACACTTATGTACATGCAGGTAGAACATTATACACATTTTCCAGAAACACATACACACTTCACACTGCTTAAACCTTGTTTTCTATAAAAAGAGACCCAAATGAATCACAAACTTAAAAGATATGGTGTAAGAAAATGGGAAAAATAGTTTCAAATTCCAACTCTTGGCAAAGAGCTCTTAAAACTGAAACAAAAAACATAAAAAGGAATGATTCTCTCTCTCTCTCTCTCTCTCACACACACACACACACACACACACACACACACACAGCATGAAACACAAAGGAAAATTTACTTTAAACTTAAGGAGTAATTCCTTTGTGGAATTGCTGACCATGGGGCCCAATAGATCCCCAAACAACACTGGCTATTGTCATTGCTCTTGATTACCACCAGAGCTTGACTATAAGACCCAATTGCTGAAGACACTGTATATGTGAGTCATGGAACAAACAAGGGGAAATCAAGCTGGTACTGACCTCAAAGCTTAATCTCTACTGGATAGCTTTCATAGTGCTGGAAGATACTACACATCAGTCTTACCCAGCTCTGAACCTTTGGAGTTACAATAATGATTGGCCTGGCAAGATTTGCCCACTGGTATAATAGTGGCACTTTCCCACTGGATTTAGATCCACTTCACACAATGGTGCCCATACTTGGCACTGTAAACAGGGCCAAAAACCTGTGGCTAGGCAGGTCACACAGGCCACAGGGGAGAACCTATTATGATGATGATGATGATGATGATGTCAAATTGATATAGTATGAAATTGATTCCTAATGACTTCTCATTATACCCCCAGATTAGTGTATCTCAACTCTCACCAACGGAACTTCATCTTGCTATAGATGGCAATGAACACAGATACCTACGACTGGTCAATCGGTAGAGAACAAGAGACTGTGGAGTGCTCAGCCTAAATGGGACATATATATGGCACCCTCTCCTCCCAAGGCTTGGAGAGCATTACAAAAGAGGGGGCTAAAAGATTGTTAAGAGTCAGAGGTGGTGGGTAAATACAAGGAAATTGTGTTTTCCAAACACAAGAGGGTAGTTGCACATATAAACCCACAGCACTTGTGACAGTATGTACAAGACCTATGTAAGCCCAAGACAGGCAAAATCCCAGCATTAATGGGGGAGGTAGGTAAGAAGCCCCAGCCCTATCTGAGCAATTGATAGCTGCTGGGAGAGGGAGAGTCAGTTTTCTTTAAGAGTGAAATAGTAGGTAGGTTAACAATGCTCCAAGGTATGGACCCAAACCATGAGCATTTGAGGAATACAAATTAGATTGAGAAAAACATAAACAGTAAAGGACATGAAGCAGGAATAGTAAGGTGGGGTGAAGATGAGGAAGAAGGGTCTGAATATGAGAAATAGGCTGTATAAAATTCTCAAATAATAAATTTTTTAAAAAATTAAAGACTCATGAACATTAAGACAGTATAAGATATCTGAAATAATATTAACACAGGCTTATAGCCAGAATACACTTTTTAAACTTTAAAGCTTACAAAAGTCATCGAGAAATAAGTCAATGGGTATAAACAGACTAGATATTTTCCCCCACCTAGTTCCTAGAGATTTATTTAAATAGGCATTTTTGTGAAAAAGAGATTATCCAAACTGCCAACCGGAACATGAAAATAATTTCAACTTCATTAGTCACGGGGGAGAAAGTTAAAACCCAAAGGGATCCTACCACAGACCCACCAAAATGGCTGAAGTTAAAATACTAACAATATCAAAAGCTGGTGGGGATATGGTACTCAGAGAATAGAAACACTTTGGATACAGTTTGGTAGCAAGGTGAACACATCTGTTTTCTATAACCTAGTTATTTTACTCTGAAGGATATACACAAAACAAGTAGATGCTCATAAAGGAAAGATTCATAAAACTTGTTAGTAGCATCTCTTGTAACAGCAAAGTGCAAACAATCCAGTGGCCCAACATTAGCAACATAATTAAACCGTGCTGTCTTTAGACTGCCAAATATGGGATGATATTGAACTAGGGAAACATTACATGACATAAGGGAATCTTGCAAGCAATGGTGAGCAAATGAAGGCAAACTAAAGAGATGGCCCATTAAGCTAGATGCACTGAGGAGGATGGACTAGGAGGATCAAGCATTCAAAGCTAGTCCAGGCTTATACAGTAAGACCCCACATCAAACTGTGCTCACGCACACACACACACACACACACACACACACACACACACACTCTGAACGAGTCCATTTCCATTTGTATAAAGTCCACACAATAAAACTTGTATGGCTGTAGAAGTGATGATTATGAAAAGGTGTGAGCAGCCACTCCCTGTGCTAATCACTGACAACCATACTTGATATTTCACTAACATTTAAAAAATATTTTTGATTTACTTATTTTATTAATTTTTTTGTTGCTTTCGTGTATTTCATACAGAGCATCTCAAACAATCTTAATCATCTTTATACCCCCATTCCCACTGACACCCTCCCATACCCACCCCCACTGGAGCCCATATAGTCTGTCATCTCTGTTAGGGCCCAATGTGTCAAGTCACTGTCCCCAGATGTTCCCCAGTGCAAGTCCATCCACTGAGGTCTAGTCAGCCTATCTAGAGTCCCTTGTGTTAGGAAGATCAGCGTTTCAACCTAGTATCAATGACTTCCCAATATTTCTTCACATAAGATTGGAGTCTGCTGTTCATTTCCCTATTTCTATGCCGGTTTTCTGTCTGCCTGAATTTGCATAGGACTTCTGTATGCTGACACCACTGGTGTAGAATCATATGAGCAGGGTCCCAGGAGCTTGTAAGACTCTGTTTCCATATGGTCCTGCGCCTTCTCCCTGGCTCTTACAATCTTTCCACATCCTCTTCTGTGATGGTTTCTGAGCCTTGGGTGGGTAAAGTTTAATAAAGTAATCCTGTCCAAGGGCTATCATTCAGCAGACTCTTGATCTCTACACTTTGGCCATTTGTGACCTTTTCTTTTCCTGGCCCTCTGCTGCATGAGGGAGCTTCACTAAAGAGAACTGAGAGATTTGTTAGTGTCCTCTTTGTTACCCCTATTCTATGTTCCATAAGCCTTAGGCGTAGAGGTTGCAATGTAGATATGGGCAATTCATAGACAATGTCCATGTGTGACCAGTTGTGGTACGTGATAATAATCTCTGGTGCAAAATGAACTTCTTTGATGAGTGGTGAGTGGGATATATGTCTGTAAATACAAGGATACATGTTTTGCACATAGTAAGAAATTATATTAGTCTAGGAATATTGACAGTCTTGGGATTTTCTCTAAGATCTATGTGTATTAGGTTATGTTTATAGTACATTTGTGTTTCCTCCCATTGAGTAGGCTGTTGATTGCCCCCAAGATAAAAGTGCCACTACTGCACCAATGTTGTATGCTGTGCTGGCCACTGATGTGGTTATTTGGTCTTGAAGTGGTGTTGGACCACAGATTGATGTTTTTCCCTTGGCACCCTCATAGCGCTCTCCAAATCTATGAGAGCTTGCCTTAGCAGAAGTGGTTTCAGGTCAGTTGCAGCTCTATTGCTCCAAATCCTGTGTCTAAAGTATGTTCTGTCTTCAGCAGTAGAGATTTACCTTCAACTTCTGGGAGGCCATCAAGGGCCGTGGCAATAGCCTGAGTAATTTTGGGAGTCTCTTGGACCACCCTGGCCAACAACTCAAAGGAAGGTTTCTCCTGTCTGGCCCTGTTTCTTGTTACGTAGCTTTTAGCTATACACATGGACTTGTGTAGAGAAAATGTATGCGTAATTTGTCATTAGGTTGTTATACTAATATGATTCCCTCTGGTTTTTTTTAAAATAGATAGGCATTATTTATTTCTCCTCTCTCTCTCACTGTCTAACCCTTCCCCATGGCTTCCCCGTTTAAAGTGTTCCATTTTTCCCATTTCTCCCTTGATAATACCACCTTTCTTGAGCACCTTCTTTCCCTTTCTCCCAAGGTTCCTTGTATAACCATTCCTCCCCTCTCCCATTTAAATAGCCTCATTTTTACCCATTTCTCTCTTAGTAACACCTATCTCCTACTGTTCTTTTCTCTCAGATTCTTTCTTTCCTTTTACTGCCGTAGTTCCTTTTCATTATTCTGGTTCCTACAGTTATGACTGGATACATACTCATAAGGATTTGGTGCTAGGATCCACATATGAGGGAGAACACATGTCATCTGTTTTTCTGAGCCTTTGTTATTTCACTTAGTATAAGAGTTTCTAGTTCCATCCATTTACCTACAAATTTCATGATTTCGTCTGCTGAGTAGAACTCACTGTGTAAATATACCATATTTTCATTATCCACTCCACAGCTGAGGGACACGTAGGTTGCTTCCATTTCTTAGCAATTGTGAAAAGAACAGCAAAAAACATGGATGTACAAGTGTCTCTGCAATAGGATGAGTCCTTTTGAATCTTAATAGTGTTTTGCCTGCATGATTGCAAGAGCACCACAGGTGTGCAATGCCTACGAGACCAAAAGAGGGCATGGATCCCCTGGAACTGGAGTTATGGACTGTTGTGAGCCACCATATGGGTGCTAGAGGCCAAACTTAGGTCCTCTGTAAGAGCAGCCAGTGCTCTGAACCACTGACCATCTCTCCAGTCCCCAGTGTTACTATAAAGAGCATCTCTCCAGTTCCCAGTGCTCACTACAAACTGAAGAGCATCTCTCCAGTTCTCAGTGCTCATTCCGAACTGCTAACCATCTCTCCATCCCTCACTAACTTTTCAAATAAGTAAATAAACGTTACTTGCCCTGCTTATTAGTTTGGGGCTTATCTCTCTGGAATACCTTTCTGGGTACTAGGAATGATTTAATTTTAAATTTAATACTTTCTTGACTACTCAACTCAGTTTAATTTAAGAAGTTCAAGTTATTTAAAATTAAATAAGCCATGCATTACACAACTATCAAATGTGAACACTGAGTTAAGACGTGGAGTAGCTACAATCCCAGTGCTGATATACAGTTCACTAGCTTTGTTCTTTAATAGCTTTGTTGACATACATTTTACATATCATAAAATTCACCATTTCATGTGTAAATTCCAGTTACATTTTAGAACAGATACCAAGTTCTGCAATTACTAGCATCAATCAGTTTTAACACATTTTCATACTAGATAATTCGTCACGTGTTTATATACTATTAATCTTATCCTCCTACTGTAACATAGCGAATCATTAATCCATCTTCTTTTTTTCCATGCTTACTTTATCTGGATATTTAACAGGAATGGAACAATACTGTATATTGTTAGCTGTTTCCTTTTACTTTCCCCACTTATTTAGACCTATTCATGTCATGACCCATTAGTGCCCACCAGTGATCTCTTCATTTTCATTGCTGGAATAATATTCCACTTTTTGGATATACATTTGTTTATACACTTATGAATTTGGGGCCATTTGGATTGTTTCCAACTCAGTTACAAAGAATGCTAGTGAGAACATCTGTGTGAGAGCCTTGGTATGGATAAGCATTTTCATTTCTTTGGGCCTTAACAGTGGAACTGCTGTTTCACATGTGTGGGAAATACTCCTGATACAAGCCTTTAACAACTGAATTTTTTCATGACCTCATAAATCAAGCTGATTGTGTGTTTTGGCAACTATATACTCCTTCTATTTACATTCTGTAAATTCAGCTTGTTTAGAATTCACTGATTGTTAAGAAAAACAATGTAGAGGGTTGGAGAGATAGCTCAGCAGTTAAGGGTATTTTCTACTCTTGCAGAGGAACTGGGTTCAGTTCCCAGCACCCACATGGTGGCTAACAACCACCCATATCTCCAGTTGCAGGGAATCCAGTTCTCTCTGCTGGCTTCTGCAGGCACTGCATGGCCTGTGGTGAACTTATATACATGAAGGCACAATGCTCATATACATGAAATAAAAAAATAAATATATCTTTTAAAAAATAACCAATGTAGGTCATAGTTTAGTCAACTAGTTTAAGGAACAAAATGTATGTCTAGTCAAGGTTTATCTGAGAATGTATGGTTTTTGCCCAAGCTTTATCTATATAGCACATGGTAACTAAAAGTACCAGACTGGTGGAACTAACCTTGGATGTTTAACAGCCATACTTTGAGGCCTATAGTAATCTAGTCAGGGGGCTTAAAGGAAAGTTTTTGTTTATTGCCCTCCAAGGTCGAATAAGTTCCAGGGGACTATGGCACATCTCTCAAAATGTCCTATAACTGTGGTGAGTCACCTGTGCTCTTGTTCAGGGAGGCTATGGAGACCCCACCAGATGGACCTGAACCAGTGTCCAGTCAACACAGAGGAAACATTTCCTCCATGCTTCCAAGTGATGCCATCCATGGTCCAGCAGGACCTTTGACTTATCTTCACATAGATGGAACCGGTAAAAGAAAGGAGCCAGGAGCTCCTCCCAATCCCATGTGAACCCTGAGGAACAGATCCTCAAATAACCTTAAGAGTAAAAATAAATTGATTTGGGCCAAGTGTACATTCTTAAACACCCAAAAGGAAAATATAACTAAAGATTAAAGTGATGAGTATATTTCTTTAAGAGTTCAAGGGAGTATACTTCCTAGACATTAGGCTTAAGTCCATAAATAAAATGTTATTATTAAGTCCAATAAAATGTTATTTAGACAATTATTTCTCGTTCATGATTTTGTTTCTAATCAGAAAGAGCTGCTCAGATGTAAGACTTCAAATCTTGGTCTTCAATACTGTAGTGCCCACCTGTAGCTAAGAAGGACAACCTGCTATTGTTCTAAAATGATGGCTAAACTTGTTTTCTCCCCACTATTTAGAAGCCTTTGAGAAGGAACTGACACTGATTCTAACCACTCCAATAGCTTTCAAAGTGCCTGAAAACAAATCCTGAGTCCATCACTCTCGAGTCCAGCCTTGGCAGACAAAAGAAAAATGAGGAGGAACCTAATAGAGGGATGCTTTTGGAAGCTCTTGTCAAGAAATTCCAATGGACTCTGATAAGAACATTTGAAATTTGCCCTCTTCTGACTTTTTTCTGGTTCCCTGTCTAGAACTTGTAATGCTAACTACTCCTGCCTTTACTTATCCTTCACATCTCCTAGGCACTAGTCAAGGATTTTCTTTTCTCCCTACTATTAAGAGTTATGCAATTTGGGAGTTTTTTAGATAGACCCACTGAAGGGGTACCCCAATTGCCTCACCCTGCGTCCTTGTTCAGCATGGAAGAAACCAGAGTGGTCTATGTCCTGATTCCCCACTGGCAATTTGGGTAACCTCTTCAGAGGACAATGTGATAAGAATAGGAGGTAGGAATAGTCTAGGCAGTTAGGGTAAAAAGATCTCAAAGAAAAGTAGCCAGTTCCTTGGCCAAAAGTCAAAAGGTCCTTGGGTCTCTTAGCAACATACTCTGTTCCAAAGGCCAAAAATGTCAAAAGTATTTATTTGGGAGTTCCTATTTAATCCCTAAAAGATTTTTAGGGTTACCTCTTCAGAGGGGAGAATGTTAGAGTAGCAAAAAGCCCCATTAAAAAGAAAGAATACACAAAGTTGTCAGGAAAGAGTGATGGGGAAGATATGTGGGAGGAGTTGCAGGGGAGGGAGTGGGCATGGATTTGATCAAACACCTTATATGCATGCATGAAATTCTCAATAATTTTTTAAAGTAAAAAAAAGGAACATGGGTCTATAACTTTAAGTTATAGCATAATTTCAAATTAATGTTTGATGTGAAGCTTGTACCTACTTTATCAAAACATCAGATTCTACACAGCTAGTAAAACTAAATAGACTTTACAGTATTGAGTTACGATTAAAAGGCATGTCTGTCCTAACCCTAAAAACTGTACTTGTCTTATAAAAATATGTAATTGTTGATCAAATTTTTCATATAACAATCATAGATGTAAATAAGTAGACAAAACTTTAATTATTCAAGTCAACAACTATGATTGACTGAAGATAAATAGACGTCACCTGTAAAAACTGAAACAGGAATATCTTTTGTCCCAGTGCTTGGGTGGGAATCTAGGACCTCAGGTACACTATTGTAATCACTGAACTGCGTTCTCAGACTGTTTTAAAAAATAACCCATATGTCCTAAGTCAGCATCAAGGTTTTCATGAATGGTAGAAAAATCTAGACAAATTCAAACACAAAGTTTTCATTGAATGAATGAACAATGAACTCATTATTGAAGCTACAGGAATGACTTTTATAAAGTGAGAGAATCTAGACTAATGATTGACCTCAGGAAAATCTTGTGCTCTTGGTTCTTGTGACCTGGACTGGACACCTGATCTCATTTCCTTGGCAATCTCAATTTCGCAGTCCACCCGAAAAGAGAATGAATGAATGAATGAATGAATGAATGAGGGTATGCTTGAGAGTTAACATATCAAAGCACTGAAAGGCAGTGCACCCATCTGTACTGCACACAATAAAGACTGGAAAGAATGACTCAGATGAATGAGGTATTCTAGAACTAGGGATGAATGGCCAGATGGTCCTCTAGGATTAGGGTGGAGCAAAGCTTGTACTTCCCCAAATTAAGCTGGAGAAACCATTTTGGATTAAATATGGGTGAGGCCTAAACTGAAGACACAGTTGCAGGGATGGTTACATCAGCACAATTCCAGGAAACAGATGATTCCAAAAGACTTCTAGGGGAACAAGAATCCTCCAAGTTTGGGCTGATTCTTAAAAATTACGTTTAAGAGTCAGGCTTTTTGTTTAGGTGATTATAATATCTACATAGTAACCACATGAAGTAACATTTAATTCATTGCTAAAATTTAAATTTATTTAAAAATAAGTTCAATGTTAATAAGGGAGTTCAAACAAAGACCCTATCTATCTATATCTATCTATATCTATAATATCTATATATCTATATCTATCTATATCTATACCTATACCTATATCTATATCTATCTATATCTATATCTATATCTCTCTATATATATATAACTAAACACTTATCCTAAAGGATGACAGCATATTTATAGCTGTTTAATTTTAGGAACATTTCAGTGCCCCTGCCAAAATTTTCTGGATAAAAATGAGAATTAACACATGGTACTTAACTTTTTATCACTGAGTAACTAAATCAGCCATCAGGACAGTTTTGTTCAAGTCTGATGAGAGCTGTCTACTATTATACTTCTTTTCCTTTACTGTCTCATGACACACTATGGAAAGGTTGGTCTTTAAAAATTATATACATAATTACACAAAATGATATGGTTTTCCTCATTTCTAGTTTCAGTGGCTGCCCAGCGAAGCACATCAGAAATAATGAACATTTGAAGGTCAAAACATTAACAAGAAAACTATAAGCAGTTGAAACCATTTGACTACACAATTGTTGGATGTGAGTTTTGCTCTATTTGGGATTCAATGAATTTCTTTAAAATTTTTTGTATTATTTTATGTGTATGAGTATATTGCCTGCACATACATAAGTGCACCTGTGTGGTGCAATATCTACAAAGGTCAGAAGCCAGAGTCAGACTCCTTGGAGCTGGAGTTACAGATGGTTGTTAGCCACCATGTGGGTGCTGGAAATTGAACCCAGGTCCCTAAGAGCAGCCAGTGCTCATAACTGCTGAGCGATCCTTCCAACCCTTAATGAATTTCTTAAATCTAACACTATTACTTTAAGTTTGGGAAATTTCTGGCCTTTCTTTTCTGAAACATGTTTTCAACTAGATTCTCTTCTCTATGCTGGTGTTCTGCTTACACATGGATGAGGAGTTTTGTTATTGTGTCACATGCTCCTGGGCTTTCTGTCTTTGTTTACTTTTTCCTCATTGTTCTTTCAATTGGACTATTTTTCTTACCTATCTTCAAGTACGCTCTTCCGTTGCCATCTCCAGCCTGACATTTGGACACTGTGTTACTTTACCTGCAGAAGTGTGAATAAGGCATCTATTCATTTAGATATGTGCCCAACACAGACCAAATAAATGATTTCACCCTAGTCCTTCTTTACAGGAATTTTGGGACCAAATAAATGATTCTACCCAAGTCCTTCTTTACAGGAATAATGCCAGCCCCTGTGGGGCCAACGAAAGAGAGAGTCAGACAGAATAAGAAACAAACTTTTCCCAAAAGGGGAAATGGAGAAAAATCTTTATAAATATACAAAGGAAATGAAAGGATACTGGGAAAACACAGGAATAAAGACTTGCCATGTGGAAAAGCAAGCTGAGCACATTCTTAGCTGTGCACAGGTCAGTCAGACAAGTCACCCAGGCAAGTCATCTGACCTACCTTCAGGACACACCCACAATCCACATTAGCCTCAAATTCAAGTTTGAGTTTGATGAGACAGGGATTCCACTGGATGATGGATCAAGAGCACAGAGAAATCCCATTCTGTCACACTATAAATCACAGGGTAGTGACCAAACATCACCTTGAGAGAGAATCTATTGTTAGAGGCTGAGCTACCCTAGGGCCACAGCTTGGGAGCCTCAATTTGGTCTGCTACAGTCCCTAGGTGAGGCTAAGACCAGAGAACCGGTAGTGAAGAACAGGAGGCTAGCTCAGGCTGGGACGTGCATAGGGAGAAATGGATCCACCCATCCTTGGTGTTTGGGAATAGATCTCATCAGTGGGGAATTGCCTAGAGATTGGTAGGTCTGAGCCTGAGGCTGTGGGTAGTTCCATTTCTGAACCCACATGTTATTCACTGCTATCGAGCCTCAGGAATCCAGTTACAGGGGTCCACACAACACCCACAACTGCATCCCTACATCAGGGTGATTAATACTCAAGAGACCATGGAAGTACAAAGGCAGATCTCAGTGCTGTGGTCTCTGCGTGATCTCTATGCACTTGGGGGACTTCCCTCAGTGAAAAAACGCCACCCTAGGAGGTACCATGTGGAAGTTTAGGGAAGATAAGAATGTAAGAATGTGTATGTCCAGCCTACAGAATGTAAAGCTAAGTGTGGCATGCAAAAGCCAAAAATACACAAAGATACAGAAAGAAAGAAAACACCTGCCATGAGGACAACTCTGGCAGACATCATACGTGTCAAGTACAGACTCAGCAACAGCTGAACCAAAGGAAAGTCCACAGTCCAATCAACTGTCCCCTACTTCCACACATATAGCCAGAAGTCTACAATTTAAAAATCCAAAAAGAAGCCGTTCCAATACCTCATTTTTTTTCCACTTTTTACCCCAGATGATTCAATCCCACTTTCCCTCTATATATTGGCAGGACTTTTACTATATTGTATATTTCTAAATTACTTTTTATTCCCCTCTGATTTCCTGGGTCTGCAGGACTGGAAGGCTTCTCTCTCTGAATGGCAGGCTTCTCTCTCGTAGTAAGTAGATTGGGCCATCCACGCCTTGACTCCCCCAGCCTCATTCACCCTCCCATCTCCCTCACAGGTCTCTCCTCCTAGCCTGGGTCTAGCCTGAGTCCTGTCCCATTCCTTGTCTTGGCACCCCAGACACCTGGGGAACCACCGCTGCTTCTTCCTGATCCTTTGCATCCAAAGCAACCCAGTTCCTTTTCAGGTCCCCTGGAGCAGGGCTTCTAGGCCTGGCCCCACCCTCACCACCCTCTGCTTCCCTGGGATTGCAGAACCCCCAGGCCCCTCTCCCACTTGCAGGCCTCTCTCTCCAGGGTAAGTCTATCCTGCCCTCCATGCCTTGATTCCCCCAGCCTCACTCACCCTCCCATCTCACCTGCAGTCTCTCCTCTTAGCCTGGGTCCTGGCCCAATCCTTGTCTGGGGACACTGGACACCTGGGGAACCACCACTTCTGCCTGATCCTGTGCATCCGGAGCAACCCAGTTCCTTCTAGGGTCCCCAAGGGCACTCTGGGCCTGGCCCCACCCTCACCTCCCTCTGCTTCCCTCAGTCTGCACAAACCTCCAGCCTCTTTTCTGGACGCCAGGACTGCCCCTTCCTCTTCCTGATCCATCGCATCCAAACCAACCCAGCTACTCAGCACAGTCCCCAAGGGCACTTGGGACCGACTCCCACAACCATCTACCTTTGCATCTCTGTGTGGCACGGCCACCAGCTACCCTAGACCAGCATCTTTCCAGGGCCTGCTCCCAGGCCAGTCCAACCCCCAAATTCCTGAGGCCAAAATCTTTCCTGGAGGGATCCAGACCTTAGGAGAAAGCCTGAAAGCATCTGATCCTCATCTGACTTGGGCCTCTGTGGGAACTCCTGAAGACAAAAGCAATCTGGCCATTCCAATATAAAATCAAGAAAGAACTGGAAGCTTAGAGGAATCAGCCTGTCATGCCCAAAAAGTAAACCACAAAGACACCTAAAGCTCACAAAAAGAAGCAGACCTAAACTTGAAGGCTTGAGTCTCACACAAGGATCAGAAACTACAAAAGAAATCCACATGTCAAAATCACAGAAAAAAAATAATAACATGAAAAACCAAAATAATATATCCCCACCAAATACGAATAGTATTGTACAGGAGTACAATGAGAACCTCCTAGAGATAATGCAGGACATGGAACTAAAAAGAACAATTATAAACATGATAAAAAGATTTCAGTGAATTTAAAGAACACACAAATCAAAGAACTGAA
>NW_008341872.1:2655815-2682785 GCF_000622305.1 Nannospalax galili | reverse complement strand
GCTAGAAATATTGAAGAATACTCAGGCTGAAATAAAGAACGAAGTGAAACACTCCATAAGCCAATTAGAAACGACAGGAGAAAGCCTTACCAATAGGATGAATGAAATGGAAAACAGAGTATCAAGACTGGAAGATAAAGTGGACAAACTAGAGGACTGAAGAAAGATTATGAAAAATTTAAGAAATCACAAGAATGGAATATACAGGAATTGTGTGACACCATAAAAAGACCAAACTTATGATTCATAGGCATACAGGAAGAAGAATCCCAAGATAATGGCATGGACAGGACCTTCAACAGAATCGTGGAAGAAACTTTCCCAATATTAAAGAAAGACATGCCCACACAAATACAAGTGCCCATACAAATACAACCCATTAATAAAGGGGGACAAATACAACTCATTACTAGTAGGGTACTTCAATACCCCACTGTCTCCATTAGATAGGTCAACAGGGCAGAGAGTTAACAGAGAGACATCTAAATTAAACAATACCATATATCAAATGGACTTGACAGACATCTACCAAGTATTCCACCCAAGCACCAAAGGACATACTTTCTGCTAAGCACCCCATGGAACCTTCTCCAAAATAGATCATATACTGGGGCACAAAACAAACCTCAACATGGAAGACTGAAATAATTCCATGTATTCTATCAGTCCACAATGCAATAAAGCATACATTCAACACTGGAAGAAGCCCTACATGAACACATGGAGATTAAACAACACACTCCTGAATGATGAAATGATCAAAAGAGAAATTAAGAAAGAAATAAAAGTATTTCTGCAACTAAATGAAAAGGACAATACAACATGACAAAATCTCTGGGACACGCTGAAAGCTCTAAGTGCCTACATCAAAAAATCAGAAAGAACACAAATAAATGACTTAACATTGTAACTCAAGAAAGTTGAAAAGGAACAGCAAACTAAACCCAAATGCAGCAGACAAGAATAACAAAAATCAGGGTACAAATTAACGAAATTGAAACAAAGAAAACAATACAAAGAATCAACTTATCAAAGAGCTGGTTCATTGAAAACACAAACAAGATTGACAGACCACTAACCCAGTTAACCAAAACAAAGAAAGAACACCTCCAAATCAACAAAATCAGAGATGAAAGGGTAACCAACACAACAGACACCAGAAAGATAAAGGACATTATAAGGGAATACATCAAAAACCTATATGCTAGTAAATTTGTAAAATTAAATATATGGATATCTAAAGGGATAGGAACCACCAAAACTAAACCAAGAAGAGGTTAACAGCTTAAACAGACCTAACAAAAAGAAACTGAAGCAGTAATACAAAACCTCCTGACTGAAAAAAGACCAAGACCAGATGAATTTAAAGCAGAATTCTATCAGACATTTAAAGAAGATCTACATTAATACTACTTAATTTATTCAAAAAGATAGAAATGGAGTGAGAACTTCCAAATTCCTTCTATGAAGCCACCAACACTCTAATACCAAAGCCAGGTAAAGATATAACCAAAAAAGAAAACTATTGACCCATGTCCTCAATGAACATAGATGCAAAAATTCTCAACAAGATACTTGCAAACTGCATACAGACACACATCTAAAGGAGAATCCAACATGATCAAGTCGGCTTTATCCCAGAGATGCAGGGATCGTTCGATATACGTAAGTCAATAAACATCATATATCAATAAACATCATATATCATATCGGCTCAAAGACAAGAACCACATGGCAATAGATGCAGAAAAGGCCTTTGACAAAATTCAATATGCATTTATGTTCAAAGTCCTAGAGAGAATTGCACTGGAGGGAACATACCTCAACATAATTAAAGCCGTATAAAACAAACCCACAGCCAAAATCATTCTAAATGGAGAAAAACTGGAAGCATTCTCATTGAAATCGGGAACCAGCAAGGCTGTCCACTATCTCCAGTTCTCTTTAACATAGTGCTTGAAACTATTGGAAGAGCAATAAGACAAGAGCGGGAAAATAAAGGAGTAATAATTGGAAAAGAAGAGATCAAATTATCCCTTTTTGAAGATGATATGATATTATATCTAAGAGATGCCAAAAATTCTACCAGAAAACTCCTAGAAATTATTAACAAGTTCAGTAAAGTGGCAGGTTATAAAATTAACCTACAAAAGTCTGTAGCCTTTCTATATACCAATAACAAGCAATCAGAGAAAGAGCACACGGAAACAACCCCTTCACAATAGCTGCAAAAAAAAAAAAACAAAAAAAAAAAACTCACAATAACCCTGACCAAAGACATTAAAGAGCTCTACAATGAGCATTTTAAATCACTAAAGAAAGAGATTGAGGAAGACATCAGAAGATGGAAGGACCTCCCAGGCTCATGGATTCGAAGAATTAATATTGTGAAAATGACCATTATACCAAAAGTCATTTATAAATTCAATGCAATGCCAATCAAAATCCCCACGACATTTTTCAAAGAATTGGAAAAAAACATCCTAAGACTCATATGGAAGCACAAAAGATCTTGGATAGCCAGAACAAACCTGAGCACTGAGACCAATGCCAGGGGGATTACTATACCAGATTCTAAGCTGTATTTCACAGCTACAGTCATAAAAACAACATGGTAGTGGCACAAAAATAGACCCATAGATCAATGGAACAAAATGGAAGACCCAAGTATGAGTAAATGTGATTTCAGACGCATGATATTTGACAAAGGGGCCAAGAACATTCACTGGAGGAAAGACAGCATGTTCAGCAAATGGTGCTGGCAAAACTGGGTCTCCACCTGTAGAAGAATGAAAGTAAACCCCTACCTTTCACCTTTTGCACAAAAGTCAAACACAAATGGATCAAAGACTTCAATGTGAAGCCTGAAACTCTGAAAGTGTTAGAAGAAAACATTGGCAATAACCTACAAGTAATAGGCATAGGAAAGGATTTTCTAAACTGGACATCAGTTGCTCAGGAAACAAGGTCAAGAATCAGCAAATGGGACCTCATTAGACTAAAAAGCTTCTGTACATTAAATGAAGCCACCAAGGAGGTGAATAGAAAACCCACAGAATGGAAGAAAATCTTTACCAGCAACACATCTGACAGAGGTTTAATATCCAAAATATATAACAAACTCAAAAAACAGAGAATCAAGACAAGAAGCAACCCAATTATAAGATGGGCTAAGGAGCTGAACAGAGTTCTCAAAAGAAGAAGTAAAGATGGCTATGAAACATCTTAAAAGATGTTCAATATCACTAATAATTAGGGAAATGCAAATTAAAACCACTTTAAGATTTCATCTCACCCCAGTCAGACTGGCTAAGATCAAGAGAACAAATGATACCAAATGTTGGAGAGGATGTGGGGAAAGGGGAACACTCATCCACTACTGGTGGGGCTGAAAACTTGTTCAAACCCTATGGAAAGCAGTGTGGAGAACTTTTAAAAATCTACAAATGAACCTACCATTTGACCTATTTATACCACTCCTTGGCACATACCCAGAGAAGTCATCTTATTGCAGAGACTCTTGTACATCCATATTTTTTGCTGCTCTTTTCACAATAGCTAAGAGATGGAAGCAACCTAAGTGTCTCTCAATTGTTGAGTGGATTATGAAAATGTGGTTCATTTATACAATGGAGTTTTACTCAGCAATAAATGTGGGAGACAGGCTTGAGCCTAGGGTGAAAGTCTTATTGACAGCTATACAGCAGGCCTGAGGCAACGGCTCCACCACTGGAGCCTCAAGGAATGCCTTGTGACGTTTGCTCCCATTGGCAGATCATGAGACTGATGCCTAGAGCTCACCACTCCCTAATCACCACCCTTGGAATTCCAAATTGGAACATTTAGATATTGCAACAGTCAGGGTCAGGTGATTTCCACGAATCCAGGCTCTGTAATCTGAAACCCATTATGCTAATGAGGCATCCTACCTGCTATTCTGTAATAGGACGTTAAGTCTGTTATGCTAATAGGATGTAAATTTTGTTATGCTAATGAGGTATCCTACTTGCTGTACTGTGATAGAACACTAAACCTGTTATGCTAATGAGGTATCCTACTTGCTGTGCTGTAATTGGACCACTACCCCTATATAAGCTTGTGCCTTCCTGCAATAAAGCAGACCTGCATCACTGAACCCAGTCTCCTATGTCTGAAAGAGGCTCTGCTGACACAATCTCCTCACCAGCCCTGGGGTCCGGGACCAGGAAGAAGCGGCGATGACAGGAGGCAGCAAAGGGCAAGCAGAAGAGCTGCCTCAGCCCAGGGCGAGTGGAGGAGCAGCCTTGATGACTGTGAGAATGAAGGAGCGGCACCCACGAGAACAGAGGAGTGGCTGGTGCTGGCGGTGACTGCAGCTGGCGCCCAGCGTGGGGCACGAAGCTTCCTGCCCCACAGAGCTGTTACACACTGAGCTGTAACACTCTGAGCTGTAACACTAGAGGCTCCCGATGCCCCCTTTGCTAGTGTTTCTTCCGTGGGTGCTCGCAGATTTCATTCGCCTGTGCTTCCTCTTCTGGCTCGCTGTCTTCGGTTTGGCATGTCGTTCCTGTCTCCGCCAATCATTTTCCTGAACGACTCCTGAGTCCTTCTGGGTACGTCTTGCAGGGTGCCTCCCCTCCAGCCTAGAGAATAGTCATCCAGCTGCTGCTGGCCCCTGCGCTGCTGCACTGGTTTTTCTCCTCAGGAGTAGGCAAATTATGGTAACAGAGAAGGAAGTAAGTAAGGTATTAGATGAAGTGCTAGCTCTCGCTCCTTGCTTTAAAGATTTTTGCTGTTGGGATCCAGATCAATGGGCTCATGTGCTATTCATGGCCAGAAAGAGAGAAGTCATGGAGGGGCGTCCATTATCTGGGCCATTCTACCCCATTGTGACAGCTATTCTGACCTTTCTTTGGGGAGTTTCTCCCCCACCGCGATGCCCCTGAGCAGAATAATCTCATACTAAAAAAACATAGATAAAGAAATAAAGCAACAGGATAGTGGGGACAGCTTGTTCCAGGCGTTTCCAGTCAAAACCAAACTAACTGATTTCTCTTCTGATGCGGAAACGATGACTGCTGATGAGGTAAAAAATGATGAACTAGGGTCCGAGGGTCCCCCTGATGAAAAACAGGAAGTCAAGATCGCCCCATTACGGGGCGGTGGCTATCCTCCACCATCTTGCATTGGCTTTGATGAAAAATGGAAAGTTAAGGCAGCCTCTGCTCCACCATTACAGGGTGGTGGCTACTTTCCACCATCTTGCACTAGCTCTATGGAAGTTTGCCCCCAGTCCATCCACCACTCCCTTTCAGAGGAGAACTGGAAGCCCCTCCTGCCTAGGCCCCTCTCCCATGATACAATGGGTGATTTTCCACAGTTTTTCCTGGCTACCGTCAATCAGGGACTACAGGACCCTAATGTCTGAAATCCATATTCTCATGATACTTTTAAAAGAGCTGCATAAGGCAGCCATTGAGGATGGCACTCATTCCCCTCGGTTTGGTCAGCTATTAGATACAATCAGCCATGCGGCCAACACCCCGTATGACTGCAGAATATTGCCTGTGCCTGTCTACAGGGAGGTGATTTTCTTTTATGGAAGGCTGCTTATCAGGATGAATGCAAACAACAGGCAGAGCACAATAGAAATGCCGATGCCTAAAACATTGGGTTTGACGCCTTGGTAGGGCATGGACATTTGAAACCCCACAAGCCCAGGCACAGGGACCTCCTCACTACTTTGAACAAGTGTGGCTTTGCACGCTCTGTGCTTTCCAAAGCATGCCGACTCGTGATGATACCAAATTGACCAGATTGATACAAAAACCAGGTGAGCCTTTCTCTGACTTCGTTGAAAGGTGCCAACAAAGTGTTAATAGGAAAATCAGCGATCAGGGAACTGCAGATGCTTTGCTCAAGGAGCTTATATATGAAGGCTACTGAGTGTCGCCTCACCATAGGATCCATTAGACACAAGGATGTCTCTGAATGGATTCTAGCCTTTCGGCATTTGGGGACCACTTGAGCTCATGCCACGGCTCTTGCTGAGGCACTGGCTGCTCATCAGCCACAGGCCAAGATGGACAAAGGTAAACGTTGGGCCTGTGGGGGACAGGACCATTGGTCACATACCCCTGTCCTAATAAGATTATGAAAGAGACCAAAAGAAGTCAGGTTCCCCCTTCAAAATGTACAAGATGCTGCAAGGGCTTTCATTGGGTGAGAGAGTGCAGTTCTAAGATGGATGCAGATGGTAAACCCATACAAAAGGTGCCTTTAAACGGGCAACAGGGTGCCTCTCAGCCCCACCCCAAAGAGAGGAAATAGGAAACACCGCCCACATCCAATGGACGGTACCTGTTGTCCTGCACAAATCTAGGATGCAGCTTTCCCTAGATGGTCATAAACTTAAAGGCCTGATTGATACAGGGGCCGATATTACTGTAATCAGACGGGAAGAAGCCTTATCTCATTGGCACCATAAGCCTGGACCCCCTATACAAGGTGTTGGGGGCATACGAAATACTCTACAGGTCCAACATCCCGTGGTCTGGACTGACCGACCCAGGCAGCAATACAGGAGCTATTAAACCGCTCCTAGCTGCAGGGCTTCTCCATAACCTGTGAGGGAGAGATATCCTCCGCAATATGGAGGTTGTTCTAACTACCAATGACAAGGCCTTCTATGACAACTGCATTGCAGCTCAACGGTTGGGTAACGCCCCCACCGTCACCCCTAATTCTAACGGCCACTGCTCCACTGCCCAAGCCGCCCCCTATCAGGCTAATGTGGGACACAACAGCTCCCATATGGGTGGAGCAGTGGCCTCTTCCTTTACATAAATTAGCTCATTTGATCTCCTTGGTCCAGGGACAGTTATCCTTGGGTCATATTGAGCTCTCACTTAGTCCTCATAATTCTCCCATTTTTGTTATGCAAAAGAAATCAGGAAAGTGGAGACTTTTACATGATCGAAGGGCTATTAATGAGCATATGAAGCCTTTAGGGGCCCTTCAACCGGGAATGCCTCACCCTACCACTATTCCCAAAAAGTGACCAATTATTATTATAGATATTAAGGCCTGTTTCTTTTCTATTCCTCTTCATGATGATGATAAGCTCTATTTTGTCTTCTCTATACCTGCTACTAACCATAATCTTCCAGTTCAGTGCTATCAATGGAGGGTTTTGCCTCAGGGCATGAAAAATAGTCCTACTATCTGCCAATATTATGTGGCCCATGCCTGTAGACCTTTGCTGACTGACGTTTATATTTTACATTATATGGATGACATTCTTATTGCCCATAGGGATCCTAAGATCTTGCAAGGAGCTTTTCAAAGACTCAAGATAAATCTCCAGGCATTGGGTCTTACTATTGCAACAGATAAAATACAGTTACATGCCCCTTATACCTTTTTGGGCCACTCTATCCAAGATATCATCTACCGCATAGCTCCTGCTCTTACCTTGCCAGATGAGATTACACTTTCAGAGGCACAGACCCTCTGTGGCAATATAAATTGGATACGGGGCTTCTTACCCATATCCACAGAAGAGCCTAGACTGCTCTTTGACCTCTTGCAGGGTACTGATATGGTCTCATTCCCCGCAAGGTCTCTCCAGAGGCACAGTGTGTTATTACAACAATCAATTCACACCTGACCTGGGCATTTATAAACAGAATACAACCAAAATTACCTATCCAAGCTCTAGTTATCCCTACTAAAAACACTCCTCTGGGAGTGCTCTGGCAGATCCAGGGTCCCCTGATATGGGTCCACTCCTCATGGAATCAACTTCATAATGTCAACCCGGCTATTGAGGCATGGGCTATGCTAGCCCTTAAACTTGTTCACACCTCTTGCCTTCTGTATGGCTGTGACCCGGACTCCTTGGTTCTCCCCCTTCCACTCCCTATGCTCCAGTCACTGTTCCTTGATAATCCTGCCTTCCAAACTGTCCTGCTAGCCTATTAGGGAAAACACAACAATCATTATCCTAAACATAAACTCCTTCAAGGAATAAGAAAGCTTCCTTTGTCCTTATTTCCCCAGGCATTTCCAAAGCATAACCCTCTTACTAATGCTCCTCTAAACTTTACTGATTCTAGTAAACATAAATTTGGTTATGTGATTTACCAAGAAGGACCGCTCTCCTGCCATAAGGTTTTCCCTTTCCAGGGATCTATACAGCTCAGAGAGCTCTCGGCCATATTACAAGTTTTTCAGGATCTCCCTGTAACTCCCTATAATATTTTTTCTGACAGTGTTTATGTAGTTCAGACTCTACAACATCTGGCCTTTGTGGCCTTCCGGCCTCGCCAGAGTCCCCTTGATTTATTGCTCTCCTCATTACAACTGCTGCTCAAGCAGCGCTCTACCCCTTGGTATGTTCAACACTTACACTCTCATATCAATCTTCCAGGGCTCTGGCAAAGGGCAATGCCACCATTGACAAATTGGTCATGAGTGCCAATCTAGATTCCACCCTAATTCAACAAGCTAGAGAATTACATGCCCGTTTCCAACTTTCTCCCCAAGCTATACATAGGCTCCTCCCTACTTTGCTGATTCAGAGCTGTAAACATTTGGTCCATGCATGCTCTTCTTTTGCCCCTCTTCTACCTCTGGGGCCATTACAATCTGCTGGGACCCTCCCTAGAGGTCTTGGTCCAAATAAGATATGGCAAATGGATGCCAATCATTTTGCTCCTTTTGGCAAGCTCAAGTATATCCATCATATTACTGACACTTATTCCAATGTCCATTTTGAGTTGGCCTGCTCTGGTGAGATGGCTAAATACAGAAAATAGGGGAAGACAATGATAAAGGCCCCCGCTATAAGGACCCCAATTTTGTTATACAACAAGCTCTATTTGTATTAAATTTTCTGAAATTTGGCTCCAAAGGCCTCCCACCAGCAATAAAGAATTGGGGGGCATTCGCTCAGCCCAATCCTGCCCCCATGGTGAGATGGAAGGACCCTCTCACAAGTGAATAGAAAGGTCCACACCTATTATTAATACAAGGGCAAGGCTATGCTTGTGTCTTTGCAGATAATGTTCCAGCCCCCATTTGGATCCCAGCCCAGAACATCAGAATTGCCTGCGACAGAAAACCTCCCTCCACAACCACTGACCCTGGAGATGGCAGCCCTGACCCTGGAGGAAGTGACATCCTCTCAACCACTGAGAGACTAACCCAACGTCACAGACAACAAAAGCCACCAACCCGGGGAGACCTCAAACATTTCACTCCACAAACAGACACATTAGCTGAGCTAAAGTCCTCAATCTAGAGGAAAACCTTTGTCTATGTTCCTTATTATTTATGTTATCAGTATTGTTAACTCTCAAGTGCTAGCAACTCTAGTTAACCCTCACCAACCCATCAACCTTACCTGGTGGATTGTCAATGTAGCCAATGGAGAAATAGTTAGCTCCATGTCAAAAGTCACACCCCGCAATACCTGGTTCCCCGTACTTCAAATGAGCTTATGCTCACTCTACAGGGACTGGGGGGAAACGACTTGGAAGGAAGAACTTGCCTGTAGCACCTCTCTTTATGTTTGCTCAGGTAATGATAGATCCAACTATCCAAAGAGCAAATGTGGGGGCCCTTCAGACTTTTATTGTGCTGCCTGATCTTGTGTGTCTACTGGAGACATCTCTTGGGACCCCTCTTCAAAGAATGACTATATCACCCTAAAACGAGCACCACAAACCTGCTCCAATTGGGGCTCATCAAGCCTCTCTAATAGAAGATGTCCCTTTTTTAATATCTCCTTCACAGAACAGGGAAAAAGGACTACTGGGTGGGACTCTTGGAAAACCTGGGGTATGAGTCTTATGAGTCATATTGGGATCCTGGGCTCTTGTTCACCATCCAGCTCATTAACCAATCCCTAACTCCACCTACACTTCTATTACCACAGGCACCCTAGGCTAAAATCAAACCCAAGATATGCCAGTAAGGGCCCCAGAACTAGGGCCATTGGGTCTGGTTAAAGCTGTCTTTGTTGCACTTAATGCCCCTAAACCCAACTATATCAATAATTGCTGGCTATGCTTGAGCCCTAAGCCCCCATTTTACAATGGCATAGCTCTCCTGGACAATTTCACTAATGCTACCTCTGCTCATGAATGCCATTGGGACCACAATGGGCCAAAATTAACTTTGCCCTCTGTTCAGGGATCAGGACTTTGTATAGTTTCCCCTGGAAACAAGGTGTCTATTCCCTATTTCTCACTCTGTAATATCACTAAGACTATCCTACCCATTGACAACTATCTTATACCACCCAATACCTCCTGGTGGGCCTGCTCCTCTGGCCTAACCCCTTGTGTTCATGCCCTAACTCTAAACCAAACCAAAGGATTTTGTGTCCTGGTGCAACTAATTCCTAAGATTGCTTATCTTTCAGATGAGGAGATGGATCTCAGGCTCTCTACCTCTTCTGCCCTGTCTTCCTTCACCTGACATAAGAGGGAAGTCATCACTACCACCACGGTCCTTCTCGGTTTGAGCATGGCCGGTGCAGTAGGTATGAGCGTCTCTGTGCTTGTTATTCAAGACAAAAATTACCAAGCTCTTACCCGAGCCATAGATGCAGACATAACGGACCTAGAAATTCTGTCTCCCATTTACAACAATCCCTGTCTTCACTGGCTGAGATGGTCTTACAAAACAGGAAAGGCCTTAATCTCATACTCCTCCAAAAAGGGGGATTATGTGTAGCCTTGGGAGAAGAATGTTATTTCTATGCTAACAATTCTGGAATTGTAGAAAAATCACTCAATAGAATCAGAAAAAGACTCTTAGAACGAGAGAGACTGAGACATCAGTCTCAAGGATGGTATGAATCTATATTTTCCATCTCCCCTTGGTTTACCATGCTCCTGTCTGCCTTAGCTGGCCCCCTTATTATACTAACTCTTCTCCTGAAATTTGGACCCTGTATTGTCAAGGGTCTCCTTAATTTTGTTAAAACTCGTATTTCTCTGGTTCAATTAGCTGTTGCCCCACCTCCAGATCTTGCCAGGCATGTCTCTGCAGACAAGGACCCACTCTTCCTTGCCTTTACCAACCTATAATTGGCCTCCGACAGGTTTCAACAAATTCTTAACCCCTGAGGAGGCCTTTAAAACAGGCCAATACTGGATGTACTGCCTTTCCCTCTGCCAAAGCACACAAAGGGACCCACACTTCAAGGGCTGGTAGTCAGTGATGGGTAAGATCCCAACAGATGGGATAACCTAAGGTAGGCACACTCCATTATGCTGGGTGAGCCTTGAGGTGGGGACAACATGCCAAGGCAAAGAATCTCGACTCCCACTGGTTGGCATGGAGTTGGCACAACCTGATCTTAAGGAAGCTCGCCATCTTGAGGGATGGAGCTCTTGATACAATGACCCCCTGAGCCATTATACCTTGCCTCGATATATCTGGACTAATATCAATATGCTATATACTCTAAACTATACCTCACTTTTAAAAATAAAAATAAGGGGAGATGTGGGAGACAGGCTTGAGCCTAGGGTGAAAGTCTTATTGACAGCCATACAGCAGGACCCAGGAAACGGCCCAACTGCTGTAGCCACAAAAATGCCTTGTGACATTTGCTCCCATTGGCAGATCATGAGGCTGATGCCTAGAGCTCGCCACTCCCTAATCACCACTCTTGGAACTCCAAATCGCAAAACTTAGATATTGCAACAGTCAGGGTCATGTGGTTTCCAGAAATCCAGGCTCTGTAATCTAAAATCCATTATGCTAATGAGGCATCCTACCCACTACTCTGTGATAAGACATTAAGTATGTTATGCTAATAGTATACTAAGTCTGTTATGCTAATAAGGTATCCCACTTGCTGTACTGTGATAGGTCGCTAAACCTGTTATGCTAATGAGGTATCCTACTTGCTGTGCTGTGATTGGACCACTACCCCTATATAAGCTTGCGCCTTCCTGCAATAAAGCAGACCTGTGTCACTGAACCTGGTCTCCTGTGTCTGAACGCGGCTCCACTGAAAGTCTCCTCATCAGCCCCGAGTCCAGGACTGGGCAGAAGCGGTGACAACAGGAGGCAGCATAGGGCAAGCAGAAGAGCTGCCTCAGCACCAGGCGAGCAGAAGTGTGGCCTCAGCCCAGGGCAGGCAGAAGAGCAGCCTCAGCCCAGGGCGAGTGGATGAGCAGCCTCAATGACCATGAGAACGAAGGAGCGGCACCCACGAGAACACAGGAGAGGCTGCCGCTAGCAGTGACCGCAAATAAAGAAAGATGAAATCATGAAATTTGCAGGTAAATGGATGGAACTAGACACTGTTATACTAAGTGAAGTAACACAGACTCAGAAAAAAAATCGACATATGTTCTCCCTCATACGTGGATCCTAGAACCAAACCCGGATAAGTGAGTATGTATTCAGACATAATTATAGGAACCATAAAAATGGAAAGGAAAAAGGGAGGTAAAGGAAAAGAAAGAACCTGAAAGAGAAGAACAATAGGAAACAGTCCTTAATAGGGGAGATATGGATAAAAATTGGGTTAGTTTAAGGGAGCGGGGAGGGAAGGGTATACAAGGAACCTAGGGGATAAGGGGGAAAGAAGGAGTTCAAGAGGTAGGACCATAGGAGAAGGGTATTACTAAGGGAGAAAGGGGGGAAATGGGGGCACCTTAATTGGGAAAACTATGGTGGAGGGGTGAGACAATTTGAGAGATAAATAATGCCTAGCTACTTTTAAAAACCAGAGGGAACCATATTATTCCTACAACCTACTAAAAATTATACATAGCAGATCAAGAAATATGTGTCTACATAAGGTTTATCTCAGAACAATTGGTCTTTGCCCAAAATTTATCTACATGACACACAGTAGTTAAAAGTACCATACTGGTAGAACTATCTTCTTGGATGTTTAACAGACATACTTTGAGGCCTATACTAATTTGGTCAGAGGGACATAAAGGACAGTTTTTGCTCCTTGCCCTTCTAGGTCGACTAGTTCCAGGGGACTATTATAGCATCTCTCAAAATGTCCTATAATTGTGGTGGGTCACCTGTCCTCTTGATCAAGGAGGCCAAGGAGACCCCACCAGATGGACTTGAACCAGTGTCCAGTCTACAAAGAGGAGGGTCAACACAGATGAATCACTTCCTCCATGCTTCCAAGCAAAGCCAACCATGGTTGAGCAGGACTTTTGACTTATCATCACATAGGCAGAACTGGTAAAAGAGAGGCCAGGTGCTCCTCCCAAGCCCATGTGACCCCTGAGGAACATATCCTCAAATGACCTTAAGAGTAAAAATAAATTCGTTTATCTGGGTGAACTGTATGGCCTTGAACATCCGAAAGGAAAGTATAACCAAAGATTAAAGGGATGAATATAATTTCTTAAGAGTCCATATGCATAGCTAAAGGCTACATAACAACAATGCCGATAGGAGGTACCTTCTTTTGAATTGTTAGCCAGGTGACTAAAGAGACTCCAAAATAGTAACCCAGCATAGAACTGGGAAAATGAACAGCAGACCGTAATCTTATTTAAAGGAGTACTGACAACTGTTTCATGCTAGAAGAGGAACAGCTGACCCTCCTAAAACAAAGATCTCTAGACAGGCTGACTAGATTCACCAGTAGGGCATGTAGTGGTGAATGGCTGGGGTGCCAACAACACAGCAGACAGTAGCAGGGATATCAGAGTATAAGGGCTCTATTGGGGGGAGGGAGGCTATGGGAGGTGCCATCTGGGAAGTGGGTGTATAGTCAAATAAGATGGTTTGGGATGTTCTGTGTGATACATACATACATACATACACACACACACACACACACACACACAGGAAAAAAAAACAAATTTTAAAAATTGTTTTATATTTGAGGCAGCAGACCCCAGTCTTATCTAAAGGAATATTGACAACTGATTGCTGCTAGATGAGGAACTGACTCTCCTAAAACAAAGACCTCTAGATAGGCTGACTAGATTCACCAGAAGGGCAAGTAGTGAAGAATGGCTGGGGGTGCCGACAACACAGCAGACAGTAGCAGGGATTTCAGAGTATAGGGGCTCTAGTGCAGGGAGGGAGGCTATGGGAGTGTGCCGTCTGGGAAGTGAGTGTATAGTTGAGTAAGATGGTTTGGGATGTTCTATATGGTATATACACACAAAAAAAAAACAATGAATAAAAAAATGAATTATATTTGAGGAAGAGCATAAAAACTTGCTTCATGTTAATTAGATGTGAAAAACATTACCATTGAAATCTACCTGATGGCTTTATATCCATGTCAGATGCCAAGGAGCTCAGAAAGTAACCCACTGTCATTAGTAATAATCAGATATATAGAGATTAGAAACACATGTGCAAACATCTTAGTGTCAATTGCATTAAATATGAATTTTTCTGTATGAAACTGTGTATTTTAATAATGAAATGGAGATCTTTTTAAAGGTTAAAAGTCTCATTTAATTTTATGTCTTATCGGGTTTATACTGATTACAATATTGTATAACTTTAATAATTCAACTCTAAACCTAAAAATTTACAGCCAATTTTGAAAAAGATGCATCTTAGCTCTGAAAATTGTTATTGAATATGTCAATGCTGTTTTAATGAAATGCTTCTAAGTATGTGGTTATTAAATAAATAATTAACTGGGGAGAAAAAATACTTTTTATTCCTCAAACAGGGACCTCATTTTATTTGGGTATGTTTTCCATGTTGGAGCAATATTCTTTTCCTTGGACAACAGAGACAGTCAATCGGGCTGGCTTACTCTCTCTCCCTCCCTCTCTTCCTCCCTTCCTTCCCTCCCTCCCTCCCTCCCTCCCTCCTTTCTTCCCTCTCTCCCTCCCTCCTCCCTTCCTCTCTCCTTCCTCCCACCCTCCCTTCCTCCTTCCTTCCTTCCTTTCACCACCCCTTACACTTAATAGTACATTAACTTTATTGGCTTAAAAATATTTTCACTTGTTTATTCTCCTAACCATACATATTCAATTTTCTTTTTAACTATTGGGAAATCCTTTTCTATTGTTCTCTAAGTACTTTCTCTTCTCTCTCGTGCTCAAAGCATTCTTTATGCTCTCTCTTTTCTCCTTTTATCTGTTTAAACTTGCTCCTCTTTATCTCCTATGTCTGTATCTCTTTCTGTTACTTCATTCATTTACTATTTACACACTTACCCTGAAAACTTTTTTACTTTGTGGCTCATAATATACTACTTTTACCACTTTCAGTTCTGTGGTCACCAGTGATGTGTTAGTCGGCTCTGACTGACTTCAAGCCATTTCTACAAGAATCGAAGCATCTTGTATGGTTTGGTGCTGTTGCTGCTATAGCAATTTATTTCCTATTCACTCTGACTGATACTTGAGATTGATCTTTCAAAAGGAGGCTACTCAGGAAGATGATCTGCCCAAAAAATCCAGAGAGATTTAGACCATTACATCACAAGTCACAACACAGAAAGAAGAAACATGCAAAAGCAAGGCAGCATGACTCTTAAAGACAATCATAACTCCTGAACTCAGAATACTGAGATAGGTAAATTTCAAGGGAAGATTTTACAGGTTTTCTAGTAAAAATGATCAGGTGCCGGAAGAGAATACACAAAAGCAGATAAATTCAATGGAGGCCCTAGAGAGGAACATCAGCAACACACAAGGAAGAAGTCAACAAAATGGAGGACAAAATCAGTAACATGGATGGAAAAGTTAGCAACTTGAAAGAATTAAGCAATTAGCTCTGCTTCCCTGGGCTGCACAACTCGCCACCCTCTTTCCTCCGAAAGTCCAGCAGTGCCCACTGTGCCTTTACTCTCCCAGTCTCTTTCACCCTCCCAGCTCCCTGGCCCCATCTCTCCTCCTTGCCTGGGTAATGGTCCATTTCTTGTCTTGGCACTCCTGACACTGGGGCTGACCTCTTGGCCCAGAACCACCACTGCTTCCTGGTCCTTTGCATCCAGACCAACCTAGTTCCTTCTCCTGTCCCCAAGAGCCCTCTGGGCCTGATTCCGCCCTCATGTCCCTCTGCTTCCACAGGCTGCACAACCCCCCAGCCTCTTTCCTGTGTAAGTCCAGTGGTGCCCACCATGCCTTGACTCCCCCAGTCTCTTTCGGCCTCCCAGCTCCACCGCCCCGTCTCTCCTCCTAGCCTGGGTACTGGCCCATTTCTTGTCTTGGCACCCCAGACACTGGGGCTGACCTCTCCGCTCGGGGGCCACCACTGCTTCCTGGTCCTTTGCATCCAGACCAACCCAATTCTTTCTCCAGTCCTGGGACCCCTCTGGGCCTGGTCCAGCTCTCACCTTCCTCTGCTTCCCTGGGTAGCATGGCCACCAGCTGCCTGAGACCAGCATTTTCCTGGTATCTGCTCCCAGGCCAGTCTAGCCCCCAAATTCCTGAGGACAACATCTTTCCTTGAGGGATCCAGACCTTAGGAGAAAGCGTGAGAGCATCTGACCCTTATCTGACTTGGGACTCTGTGGGAACTCCTGAAGACAAAAGCAATCTGGTCACTCCAATATAAAATCAAAAGAGAGAACTGGAAGCCTGGACCAACCAGCTTTTCGTGCCCAACAAGTAAAAACCACAAAGGCACATAAAGTTTACAAAAAGAAGCAAACCTAAACTTGAAGGCTTGAGTGTCACACAAGAATCAGAAACTACAAAAGAAATTCACATGTCAAAATCACAGAGTAAAAATAATAACATGAAAAACCAAAATGATATATCCCCATCAAGTACCAACAGTCCTGTAGAGGAGTACATTGAGAACACCCTAGAGATAACACAGGGCATGGAATTCAAAAGAACAGTTACAAACATGATAAAAGAATTCAGTGAATTTAAAGAACACACAAACAAATCAAAGAACTGAAGGAAGATAGGATATACTTCTGAATGAATTCAGAAAAGATATAGAAGTATTGAAGAATACTCAGGCTGAAATGAAGAAGGAAGTGAATCCCTCAGTAAGCCAATTAGAAACAATAGGAGAAAGTCTCACCAATAGGACAAATGAAATGAAAACAGAGTATCAAGACTGGAAGATAAAGTGGACAAACTAGACCACTCAAAGATTATGAAATTTTAAGAAAACACAAGAATAGAATATGCAGGAATTGTGTAACACCATAAAAAGACCAAACTTATGAATCATAGGCATATAGGAAGGAGAAGAATCTCAAGATAATGGTATTGACCAGATCTTAAACAGAATTGTAGAAGAGAATTTCCCAAAATTAAAGAAAGACATCCCTATACAAATACAAGAAGCATACAGAACACCAAATAGATGGGACCAGAAAAGAGACACCCCATGGCATATCTCAGTAAAAACACTACACATTCAAAACAAAGAGACATTTCTGAAAGCTGCAAAAGAGAAACAACAAGTCACATATAAAGGAAAACCCATCAGAATTACAGCTGACTTACCAATGCAAATTATGAAAGCCAGAAGAGCCTGGACCAAAGTATTCCCAGTCCTAAATGACCATACATGCCAATTCAGAATACACAGCAAAAATGTCTGTTATAGACTAAGGGGAAAGAAAAATCTTCCATGACATGAATAGCCTGAAAGAATGGATAGCCACAAAACCAGTCCTTTAGAGAATTCTTGAAGCAATACAAAAAATGGAGAAAGGAACAACTATTCTCCAGGAGCAACAAAAGAAACTAAATGAAGATATAATTGTGGAAACATAAAATCAGATCAAGAATGCAAATATGAACCAAAAGGACAGCAATCAATATGTGTCTTTCAATAATAACTTTAAATATCAATGGAATGAACTTCCCAGTCAAAAGACACGGGCAAGTTGAATGGATTAAGAAACAAATTCCATCCTTTTGTTATCTGCAAGAAAACCAACTCACGTTCAAGGACAGGCACTACCTTAAGGTCAAATGTGGAAAACAATATTTCAAGCAAATGGCCCTAAAAAACAAGCAGTGGTTGCAAATCTAGTATCTGACAAAATACACTTCAACTAAAACTAATCAGAAGGAATAAAGAGGGCCACATCATTCTGATCAAAAAAAAAAAAATTGAACAAGAAGATATTGCAATCATGAACATATATTCACCAAATTGCGGTGCCCCCGATTTCTTAAAAACAGTACTTCAGGACTTTAAGACACAGACTAACCCCAACTCAGGAATAGTAGGGGACTTCAATACCACACTGTTTCCATTAGACAGGTCAACCAACAAAGAATAAACAAGGGAGATAATCTGAATTAAATGATGCCATACATCAAATGGACCTAACAGGCATCTGCCAAATATTCCACCCAACCACCAAAGAATACACTTTCTACTCACACACTGTGGAACTTTCTCCAAAATTGACCACATACTGGGGCAAAAAACAAACCTCAACAAATACAAAAAAAAAAAAAAAAATGCAATAATTCCATGCATTCTATCAGACCACAAGGCAATAAAGCTTAAAATTAACAATGAAAGAAGCCCTAGGAACTACATGAACATGAGATTAAACACACTCCTGAATGATGAATGGGTCAAAGAAGAAATTAAGAAAAAAACAGAACTGAGCTAAAATTCCTGGAACTGAACTAAATGAAAACAATAATACAACACAACCAAATCTCTGGGACACTTTAAAAGCAGTCCTAAGAGGAAAGGTTATAGCTCTAAATGCCTACATTGAAAAATCAGAAAGAGCACAAATAAATGACCTAATATTACAACTTGAGACTCTGGAAAGGCAAGAACAAATTAAACACATACCCAGCAGATGAGAAAAAAATAACAAAAATCAGAGCAGAAATTAATGAAATAGAAGCAACAACAACAACAAAAACACAAAGAATTAATGAATCTAAGAGCTGGTTCTTTGAAAAGATAAACAAGATTGACAGACCTTTAGCCCAGTTAATCAAAAGAAAGAAAGAACAAATCCAAATCAACCAAATCAGAGGTGAAAGGGGAAACATTACAAAAGATACCAAAAAGATCCAGAACATTATAAGGGAATACTTTTAAAATATATACTTTATGAAATTTGAAAACTTAAAAGAAATGGATGGATAGCTAAAAAACATGGGAACCACCAAAGCTAACCCAAGAAGAAATCAACAGTTTAAACAGATCTATAACATATAAGAAAACTGAAACAGTAACACAAAACTTCCTGACTAAAAAAAGCACAGGTCCAGATGGCTTTACAGCAGAATTCTACCAAACATTCAAAGAAGACCTACAACCAATACTATTTAAATTATTCAAAAAGCTAGAAACAGAGAAACGACTCCCAAATTCCTCTACAAAGTGAGCATCACTCTAATACCAAAACCAGGTAAAGACCCAACAAAAAGACTATAGACCTCTTTCGTCAATGAACACAGCAGCAAAAATCCTCAACAAAATATTTGCAAACCCCATACAAACACACATCAAAAAGATCAACCACCATGATCAAGCTGGCTTTATTCCAGAGATGCAGGGATGGTTCAATATACCTAAGTCAATAAACATCAATAAAGCAATAAATGGACTCAAGAGACAAAAATCACAACAGATGCAAAAAGGCTTTTGACAAAATTTGGCATACATTCATAATAAAAGTCCTAAAGGGAATTAGACTAGAGGGGAACATACCTCAAGATAATTAAAGCTATAAACAACAAACCACAGTCAACATCATTCCAAATGGAGAAAAACTGGATACATTCCCATTAAAATCAGGAACCAGACAAGGATGTCCACTATCTCTACTCCGTTTCACTACAGTGCTTGAAACTCTTGCTAGAGCAATAGGACAAGAGAAGGAAATTAAAGGAGTACAAATTGGAAAAACAGAAGTAAAATTATCCTTTTTTGCAGACAATATGATACCTAAGAGGTTCAAAAAATTCCACCAGAAAACTCCTAGAACTGATTAACACTTTCAGGAAAGTGGCAGGCTACAGAATTAATCTACAAAACCCAGCAGCTTTTCTATATACTAATGACAAGTAAGCATAGAAAGAGTACAGGGAAGCCCTCCCATTAACAATAGCCTAAAAAAAAAAAATCTCAGACTAAACCTGACCAGACATCAGAGATCACTACAGTGAAATTTTTAAATCTTTAAAGAAAGATTTATGGTCCTTCCATGATGGAAGGACCTCCCATGCTCATGGATTAGAAGAATTAATATTTTGAAAATGACCCTCCTACCGAAAGCAATATATAGATTCAATACAATTCTAATCAAAATCCCTATGACATACTTTACAGAATTAGAAAAAAAAATCCTAAAATTCATATGGAATCACAAAAGACCCCAGATAACAAAAGCAACCCTGAGCACAAAGAGCAATGCTGGAGGGATTACTATACTAGATTTCAAACTATACTACAGAGCTATAGTCATAAAAACAGCATGGTACTGGTACAAAATAGACACATTAATGAATGGAAAATAATTGAAGACCCAAAGATGAGTAAACATAATTTCAGCCACCTGACATTTGACAAAGGTGCCAAGAACACACAAAGGAGGAAAGACAGCATCTTCAACAAATGGTGCTGGCAAAACTGGGATCTCCACCTGTAAAAGAATGAAACTAGATCCTTATCTTTGACCTTGCACAAAAGTCAACTCCAAATGGATCAAAGACCTCAATGTGAACTCAAAACTCTGAAACTGTTAGAAGAATACATTGGTAGTAACCTACAAGATATAGGTATAGGAAAGGACTTTCTGAATCGGACATCATTTGCTTAGGAATTAAGGTCAATAATCAACAAGTGGGACCTCATTAAACTAAAAATCTGTACAGCAAAAGAAATAATCAAGAAAGTGAAGAGAAAACACACAGAATGGGAAAAAGACATTCACCAACAACACATCTGACAGAGGTTTAACATCCAGAATATAAAAAGCAAAAAGCAAGGAAGCAAGAAAACAAATGACCCAATTAAAAGTTGGGCTAAAGATCTAAACAGAAAGTTCTCAAAAGAAGAAACTTGAGAGAGAAGAATAGTAGGAGACAGGTGTTACTATGGGAGAAATGTGAAAAATGGGGGTAGTTAAATGGGAGGGGAAAAAGGAGGGCTATACAAAGAACTATGGGGATGAAGGGGAAGAAGACGCTCAAGAGAGGTGGGACCATACAGACAGGAATTATAAAGGAGAAATGGGGACATATTAAATGGGGAGGGCAGGGAGGAAGGATAAGACAAGGAGTGAGAGAGGAGAGATACATAATGCCTAGCTAGTCCAAAAACCTACTGAAAAATTACACACAGTATTCTCTACATGAGTCAGTGTGTATAGTTGAAGGCTACATAACAAGAAACAGTGCTAGGCAGTAGAAACCTTCCTTTGAGTTGTTGGTCAGTGTAGTCGAAGAGACTCCCAAAATTACACAGACTATTGCCACAGCCCTTGATTGCCTCCCAGAACTTGAAGGTAAGACCCTATGGCTGAAAACGGGCATACTTTGGAAACAGGATTTGGAGCAACAGAGCTGGAAATGACCTGGAAGCCACCTACCCTGAAGCCTAGCTCTCATAACTTTGGAGAGCACTAGGTTGCTAAGGGAGGACATCAATCAAGGATCCAACCCCCAGCGTCAAAGCCTAAAAACTACATCACTGACCAGCACAGCAAATGACATTGGTGCAGTAGTGATACTTTTATCTTAGGGGTAATTAACAGCTACCTAATTGGATTTAAATCTCACTCAGTGGGAGGAAACTCAGGTGTGGTACTGTAAACCCAGCCAAATACACATAGCTGGAGAGATCATAGATCTTAGAAAAAACCTCAAGGATGACACATCCGTAGACAAATGTCATTTCTTACTATGTTTGGCACATAAGGAGACTTAAATTTACAGAGCGTGGGTCCTTGGACGAGACAGGCCTCCTATATTAAAATCCACCCACCCATGGCTCAGGGACCATAGTGGAAGAAGGGGCAGAAAACTTGTAAGAACCAGGGAGGAGGTGTGTAACCATACAGAAATAAAGACCTACAGGCTCCGGGGACTGTTCTCATACGAACCTACAGCAATGGTGTCAGCATGCACAAGGCACATGGAAACTCAAGGCAACAAAAACACAGCACAGAACTGTGGAAATGGACAGCAGGCCCCAATCTTGGTCAAAAAAGTATTAGCAGCCAATTACTCCTGGATGAGAAAGGGCTGCTCTTCTTAAATGGGGGGACTCTAGTCAGGCTGATTAGACCTCAGCAGGTGAACCTGCACTGAGGGACAACTGGGAACACTAACTTGACATGATAAGCCTTAACACAAATGACAGACCATATGAATTCCACTGGGAGGGGGTATAGATGGGGATCAACAGGGAAGGGGGTATAAAGATGATTAAGACCTTCTTATGAAATACACAAAAATTCAATAAAAATATTTAAAAATCAATCAATTTTAAAAAAAGAAGAAAACATCAGGAATAGAAAGCAAGGTTGATGAAATGCTGCATTCCCTTATTAATGAGGAAAAATAAATAATAGTGACCAGGAACAGGACATCCAAGAGCACTAAATCCAAGAACCTGTGGCACGGAAGAAGGAACTTTGACTGCACTAATGGCAAAGAGAAGCTGTCCAATGAACTTACAGCAGAAATTTTCTCAAATGTAGTAAAGGAAACAGACAATCAAAACAAGAAGCATTTAGAGCCCTAGCAAACACGATGAGAGAAGAACCTGTCTGTGAAATACCATAGCCAAGATGGCAAAAATACAAAGCAAATAAATATTATTAAGGCCAGGTGTGGTGGCACATGCCTTTAATCCCAGTACTCAGGAGGCAAAGGCTTGCAGACTCTTGAGTTTAAGACCAGCCTAGTTTACATAGTGAGTTCCAGGCCTGCTGGGGCTACAGGGAGACCCTGTCTCACAAAGACCAGTAAAAAGAAAGAAAGAAAGAAAGAAAGAGAGAGAGAGAGAGAGAGAGAGAGAGAGAGAGAGAGAGAGAGAAGGAAATACTAAAAACTGTAAGGGAAAAACACCAACTCACCTACAAAGGCAGAGATACCAGACTAACATCACATTTCATCAGCAACCCTCAAAGCCCTGAAAGGAAATAAATTTCAACTAAGAATGCCATTTCTAGCAAAGCTGTCTTTTAAAATTGGCATAGAGGGGTTGCAGAGATGGCTCAGTGCTTAAGAACACTGGCTGCTCTTGCAGAGGACCCGGGTTAAATTCCTAGCACACACAGCGGCTAACAACCATCCATATCTCCAGTTCCAGGGGATCTGATATCTTCTTCTGGCCTCTGTGGGCAGTATATGACATGAATGCACTTACATATATGAAGGCAAAACACACATATACATAAAATAAAAATAATAAACAAAATATTTAAAAATAAAAAAATAGAAATAAGGACTCTTCAAGACAAGAGCAAACCAAGACAGTTCATTACCACCAAGCCAACACTGCATTAGATACTTGAAGGAATACTAGACACAGAGGAGGAAGACAATCAATCAAAAGAACACAGGAAAAAATTGTATTTCATGAGAGGACCAGCTGAGTAAGCACTAGGAAGAAATCCATCTTGCCTAACACAGTAAATAGCAAACCCTGATACTAAAAAAGTAAAAAAACAGAATAATCCAACCAACCAGAAAAACAGCCAACAAAATTATACAAATTAAGAAACATTTCTGAGGGCCAGCATTAGATGGTTCAGTGGATAAAGGTGCTTGTCACCAAGCCTGGCAACCAACCTGAGTTGATCCCTGAAACTCACATGATAGAAGGAGAAAACGGACTTTTGCAAATTGTTCTCTCACGTCCATACAGGCTGTGTAGCATATGTACCCACATGAATACACAAATAAATTAATAAATAAATACAATTTATCAGTAATTTTAACTGTAAACAATTTCATCAATAAAGAGACACGGCTTGGATGATTATATTTTAAAAACTATATCTAACTTTCTGTTGTCCACAAGTAACACATCTCAATGGGAAGGACACCCAGAAACCAAGAGTCAAAGGACAAAATAAAAACACCTATCAAGAAATGGAGTTCATATATAAGCTAATACAGCTATTCTGGTATCTGATAATGTAGACTTCAACCCAAAATTCTTAAGAGATAAAAGTGGCCAAGTCTAGCTTTGTGAACCAGTAAGTTTAATTAGGTTTACTTAGAGGAGCATGGGCAAGGGATTACTTACAAGAGCACTGGCAACTTATGGGAACCCAACTTATGGGAACCCACACCACTGAAGAAGCGCTCACCCCAGCAACTGCTAACACTATATACACCCCCACAGGGTGGAGAGACCTCCTATGCCACATCATGAGACCTCCCTACCCTACCAGGAGAGAATGCTAGTACACCCAATCTTTTAAAGGTCCTGTGCAGGTGATCACGGCTGCTCTGATTTCGTGACAGCAGTGCTCATGTCATACCCAGAGGAAGGAATTACACAATGGATATTGCATTTTTCAGTTCTCAAATTTCCATTTTGATTCTTTTTTTAAAAAAATATATGGTTCCTCTTTCTCTATTAACAAGAAATAGGGAAATGGGCCTGTGAAATGGTTCAGGAAGTAGCGGCACTTGACACCAGTCCTATCTATGTTCAATCCCTGGAACCCACATGGTAGAAGGAGAGAACCAATTCCTACAAACTGTCCTCTGACCTCCACATGTGCACACATACACAATAAATAAATAAATTAATTAATTAAATAAATAAGTAAATGTAAAATGTTTTAAAAGAAATACTAGCTTTGTGTTTACTTCAAAAGTGTTCAGCTTTACTTCAAAATGCAGTTATAATAGGATTTTCAAGTCTTCACTTGAAAATTCCAACATCTAGTCCATCTTGAAGTTGGCCTCTGTCAGAAATCCAAAGGCTTCTACATGTGTAATTCCCTATTTACACCCTCATATATCATCCCAAGAAAGCAAGACAAAATTTTTAAAAGAGTAAAGAGATGCATACACATACAGAGACAGAGAAAGAGAGAAAGAGAAGAGGGGGAGAGAGGGAGAGAGACCAGAAAAGAAATATATATACAAAGTAGAACATAAGGCCTTTACTTTTGCTAGAATCAGAACAAAAATCTGACTTCAAGCTTTCCAAAAAGTACCTCAAAAGAAGTAACTTCAAAATGTTCATGGAATAAAAACTAACAAGATGATCAAATCAGGTACAATTGTCTCTGACCTTGAGATCATTTTAAAATAAACCTTCCATTGAATTTCAGAGTGATTTCCAAAAGCTTTCCTAAATACAGGCCACATGCCAAAAACCAACTCAGTAAAATCCATTCTGGAGGTCAATAGAGTGAGTCTAGATATAGGACTTGAGCTTAACTAAGGGGTGGACTCTAAACTGATAAAAGAAATAGATACACTATATATCCTTCAAGTATTGCTCCATAAATATTATTCTTGGCAAAGCTTTTGAAAGGTTCTACATAGCAGTGAGATTATACTCCCTGACAAGTACAGGGTGGAAACTATTTTATGTGGCTACTGTAGGTACAGAGACATATTTTAACAGCCAACTGTGATAGGAGTAGAAGTAAAATCCTCTTATCACAACTGAGTATCCTAATAAAAACAACCACAGCCTCAACAGTAGCATAACCCGCCCCATTCCTTAGGTGAGCCCAAGATTTTCAGAATGGATTCTGACTTTTCTAAAACTTAAAGGAAAACAGGCCAAGCAGGGAAACAGCAAGTGGAGACAAGCTCCAGTTACAGTGTCTTTATTGATATGAAGTGAAATACATAGGAATCCTATGGCAATATTTCCCTCTCATACTGTTAAAATTAGCAAATTATTACACTTAGTTACTACACAGTGTACCATGATATGAAGCTACAAAGCCAATAAAACATCACCATAGTGCTGCACTATTTTTCTGGAGTACAGTAAACAGTACTTCAGAAATAATGCTCTAAACAAACTTATGAAAAGCAAAAAAAATTTTAGTTGAAGTGAAACATTAACATTTTTACCATTTAAACTTAGCAACAGTTGCATGACCATATCCTAAGTAACCCACCTAAAACTAGGTGTAGAAAATATAACACCACACAAATAAAATATAGTTCAATTTCTAAAATTTCAATTTCAGTTTACAGCCTCAGTAAGCAACTATGACAACTTTAATTCAATATAAACAATATAAATTTCTAATTTCATAAAATGGAAATTCCATCCATATCTTTAACTTTTTTATTCTAAGCTTTAAAAACAAACTAGTATTTCCTAATAACCAAAGCAAAATAAATTCTATTAAGTCTATTTGTAGAACTTTATACTTAGTGCAAATTAATGATCCTGTTTCCAATTTCTCCTAACATATACGTTAAAAATATTCAAAGAGCATTATCAAAAAACTAAAGGAAATACAGAATTGTAGCTGGAGAAAAGACAGTTTGACTTAAGTATTGCATAGCTCAATCTTTTTGTTTCTAAATAGTGAAAAAGACTAAAATGCATAGTTGTTAAGTCAGTTCCTAAGAAATATGCAGTGCCTGAAAGACGTTTAGGCCCTAAAATTCTTGAATAATGAAACTGTTAAGGGAACTAAACACACACATCTACTTTCAATAAAATTGGCAACACTTTAAAATATTCTGCATTAATAATTTTACCTTAAACATTAGCATTTAAGGAAATGATTAGAACCCCATTTTCCTAACAAAGGGAGTATAACTGGCCTTTCTTTTAGTAGTCTACAATTTGCTTCACCACTGTTTTCTTAAAGCACTCTAATGGCACATATACCTTGACAACCTTCCACAGATGGTTATGATTATGTCTAACAAGACAACAAGCTCATTGAAAACCTTTACAGATGCTTAGCTAATGAGATGTCACATTAAATCTGATATCATCAGATTAAAAACTTTATATTAATTATAAAGATTGATATATCATTTAAAATTGACATTCAAACATTCCTAAATTAATTCCATAAACACACTAGGTTACTAATATACTTATTTAAGA
>NW_008341872.1:2650516-2655767 GCF_000622305.1 Nannospalax galili | reverse complement strand
CCCCACCCCATCAGGTTTGCCTGCATCACGTGTCATTTGAATATGGGGAGCAGAAGTATATGTACAAGTGTTGCTTTCAATGTAGTAGATAGAGCTGTTTCTAACTACAAAACTCTGGAATATGTCAGAATTCGATTTGATTACGTCTTACTTCCTCTCTTAATGCTTAATGACTAATTCCTTAGAGATGTCCTTAAAAGCCCTAAAATGTTGTCCTTGGGTGGAAACTTTCACCAGCAATCAATCAGGAGCAAATGAGATGAGTGCGTTGAAATGTCCTGCACTGTTTAAGCTGACGAATGAATGAGGAAAGGTAGTGTACCGGAGCACATGCCACTGCGCTGAAGTCGCTAAAAGGGTTTGTTGGAAGAATATTTCATTTCCAGTGAGGCAAATTCGGAATAATAAAGGACAGTGATAAAAGATGACTAAGTCATATGGAAATCCAAATATAGTGACAGACACAATTATTTTACTAATTGCTAATGAGTACAGTCAAGTGGCTTCAAAAAGCAAAACTTTGCTTGGACTACTTCAGGTTTTGACCTCTGCATGAGAAAATCCATTTAAACTGAAGCCCACCAAAATTGATTAACGGCGCCAGCCAAGGCCAGAATGTAGTTGAAGCTTTTTCCATCTATCACATGGCCCCAAGGATAGTTAAATGAACCTTAAAATGGCTACAAACAGCTCAATGACTACACAGAGTCCTGCCAATTAGAAATAATTAGGCAGTCATTTTAGTGGTGAGTCTTTTTAAGTGCATACATAACGATGCAATGATGCTTATTAACGATCTCATGAGCTATGCTCAAACAGCCTGAAATAATTATGCAACTATCACAAAGCCTTGCTCATCTCTGTACTTCACCTTAATGCATTTAAAAATCCACTTCATTACCTCCAGTAATTAATCCTCCATTAATTGCAGGAAAAGTTCAGTTTACTAAGCTTCGTTTCTAATTATCTTATAAATAGTTATGGTTCTAATTAATGTGTTCATTAAGACGAATATCTTTCTCAAAGCCATGCTCAGAGCAAAGGTTCCACTTCGTCTCTCAAAAGCCTAACTAGCCATAAGGTGAGGCCATTTTGGTTGCAGTTGCTTTTATTTTAGTATACTCAACCTCCTAATTGGCATTTAAAACCTAATTTGGAGAAACTTCAAGAAGGTTATATAGAGAGAAATAAGGGCAAAAAGATATTTTTGAACTCTTTTCCAACCAATAATCTTAAAACCTTAGTAAGAAAATGTTAGTCCATCTTTTTTGATAAATATTGACTAATATACTTAAGTACAATATCCAAGTGAATTTAAATTCCATACAAACTTAGCTTTTGCCCCTTTTTTTAAATTAGAAAATAAGACAGGAGAGATAAAATATGCTATTAAAACAAATGCATTTAAATTTATATTAGGTTACCTAGCTAAATTGCTCCTATAAAACAATTACTCAATGTAAATTGTCAGCCATCAAAGAAAAAACTTACACATATCCTGGGATTAGCAGTACTTTACATCATTTTAGAAGCACAGCTAGCCTATGTGCTTTTTAAAAATAGAAATTGGTCTGTACTATAAAGCATACAGCATTTTTAAAAAACAGTGGTTATGACAGAAAGAAAACATTATGCAAAATCGTTCTTTTTGTAAATATGAAATTTTTGTAATTTTGGAATATTTTAAAATACATTTATAGTTTTGAAGCACAAAAGTTATTAATTTTTAAAATTTTATTTTCAATGAAGAAAGCTATAACCTTTGATAAATCAAGTGATAAAAATTCTTTATTAATAAAAAGCACAGACATTAGTGTCGTAATCCCGGTAGTTAATAACAAAGCTATAGTTCCACATGATAGATGTCTCCTGCTTCTCTGTAATTTGCTTTTGCTCATTAATCTTCCCTCCTTGTCTTTTTCTATGTAAGATAAGTCTGCAGAAGTTTCATTTAAGAAGAAAAAAACTCATTCATTCCACAAGCAAAATTCTAAAAAGATCATTTCTTCACAGAATTTATAATAATTATAATCTCTCGCATAATTTTCTCTAGAATAGACTTTTATAGTATGCTTTATACAAAACTACTACAGCTTTGTATTCCCACATTAAAATTTCTGAATACAGATATAGAGACTTATTAAATAAAATTTGCTAGAAGGATAAATGAGCAATTACAGCAAGGGAAGATCTCAACTTTCTATAGATAATAGTCTAGACACTTTTCAAGGTGCTGAGGGTACAGCAGTGAATAAGGCAGAGATGGGTTCTGCCATAATGAGGCTGAGTCATGTGCGCGTGAGTGTGTACGTGTGTGTGTGTGTGTGTGTGTGTGTACACACGTTTATGGGTCAGTGTGGGTGTGTGTGTTTATGGGTCAGTGTGCATGCCTGTGGAGGGCAGAAGTCAACATCAGTTGCTTTCCTCATTTGATCTCCACTTTATCTTTTGATACAGAGTCTCTCAATGGAACATGGAGTACCTCATTCAGAGTAGCTGGGTCGTATCACCAGCTCTGGGTTTATGGACTCAAACTGCCTCAACTGAGCTTTTACTTGGGTCCTGGGTATCAAACTCAGATCCTCCTGTTTTCACAGCAAGCACTTTACTGACTGAGCCATCTCCCCATCACCAAGTCCAATTCTTTTAAAGTAAAAATGTCTTGTTACTTTGAAACATTACTAAAACAAGTAGTAAAAGTATAAACTGATTGTGGCCACAAATTTCAATTATTACTATAGAATTATTAAGAAATACCTCAATACCAATAGTGTGCATGTTCCATGTATTCAAAAGATCCTTGAGGGAAGAAATCTTGGCACCACAGTCTTGTTATTACTGAGTCAAACAGAACAGCTGCACTAAGCAGTACTGCTGTAATAATAAGAAAAATATGTATTCCTGAGGGACACAATTAGAACTTAAATAACCTATGAGAATACTAGGATTGGCATCCCAAATTGTTTTTTATTTTAAAGATTTATCCATTTAGAGTATGTGTATGTGTGCTGGACAGATGGTTCAGTGGTTAAGAGCACTGGTAAAGGATCTGGGTTCAGTTCCCAGCACCCACAAGGTAGCTGACAACCATCTGTAACTCCAGTTCTAGGGGCATCTGATGCCCTTTTCCGGCCTTGGTGAGCATTGTACACACACAGTACACTTAACAAACATGCAGGCAAAACACTCATACACATAAAATAATTCATTAATTAATAAAAGCACACATTTATTGGGGCTGGAGAGATGGCTCAGCACTTAAGAGCACTGGCTGCTTTACAGAGGATCTGGGTTCAGTTCCCAGCACCCATACAGAGACTAACATACATCCATAACTCCAGTTCCAGAAAGTTTGGTGCCCTCTTCTGGCCTCCATGGGCACTGCATGGCATGGGTACACTTACATACATGCAGGTAAAACACACAAATAATAAAATAAATGAATTTGAAACAAATTAGAGTGTGTGTGTACATGCATAAGCCAGAGGACAACTTGTGGAAGAGGGTTCTCTCCTACCATGTGGACTGCAGGATGGAACTCAGGTAGCCAGGTTTGGCAGCAAGCACCTTAACCCTCTGAGCCATCTCCCCCACTCACTGTCTTATAAATTTTAATCACTTCAATGTCACCTGAGTCTTAGCTATATTAGCAACCCAAGATATTCACCACAACTTCAAATTATTGAGTTTTTATCATAAAAGTTAATATTAACTCACTTTCACTTGAGTGGGGAGATGGCTCAGAGGGTTAAGGTGCTTGCTTTTAAAGGAAAAGGAGAAGAGAACAACTAATGAAAAGAAGATACAACATCTCAAAGGTTAGACATTCAGGGTTTTCTTTACCTAGGGGAGCTGGAAACTCACTTCTGTTTATCTGAAAAGAATTCCAATATTAGAATACTGCTCTTTAATCTACTCTTCCTTTTCACTTTCTACTTGCACCCAAAATCAGATCTAAAAGAAATCAAGCCAGTGGCAGGTCTTTGGTAATTTAACAAAGTTTCCTAAAATTAACTGAGTGGTATCACAAAAACGACACTGATTTCACCCCTCAGAATCTACTTTACAGATGATTCATTAATAATACTTATAAAATTGAGTTATTCAGAAGATACATTGCAAAATTAAAACTTAGCACAAAGTATTTGAAATTTGTAATAGGTGAATGGCTTAGGATATTGAAGATTTCTTTAAAAAAAACAAACAAACAACAAAACAAAACAAAACAAAAAAACAGAGGCTTCACGGAAGGTCAAGGGTACAGACACAATCATTCACCATGAAAGACTTCAGGGGACATTTTAATAACTACCTGTGGCAGGATCTCGCTAGTATTCATTATAAAATTCCCAAGGCAGACTTTGCTTTCTCATTCATACTTACAAACATGCGGAATGGAGACTGTCTATCAAATTCAGTAAGTAGAGACATTTAAAAACCAGTGCTTTTATCGCTGCATTCATTACCACAGTTTGCAATTGAGATAAAAGCTTTCTAAGACTGAAGTGATCAAACACACCACACACACACACACACACACACACACACACACACACGGCATGAAGCAAGGATGACTGAAGCTGTGTGATACTCATTTTAAATGCTTAGCAACAAATAAAAATGGTCTTGAAAATGACCATCTCAGAAATCAAAAGCAGATTTCATCAGTATATTTTTTAAGGCAGCTGGGGCTCAAATTTTTCAAAAACTCTCAACAAAAAAAACTATACATTCTATTTGTATATTTAGTTATATGTTAGAGAGTGATGAAATAACCATTTGTTGGGCTCTCCTGCTGCTTTTCTATATGAAACACTCAATTCTGGTGGTTGTATTTCTCCTACCTAGAATATCATGGTAATTCCCACTTGAGTTCTGCTAGTCCTCTCCCTGAAAAAACACCCAGAATGCAGCCAAACTAACTTGCAGGGCTTCAATTCAATGCCACACTTTGTCTACCTAACTCCCACAAATCTTAAGAGGAATAAACTAAGAATATATGTCAAAATACATGTTGTAAAGCCTAAAGAGCTATACTAATATTGCTATTAATTTATTATCTTGCTACAATAATATTACTATAATCCCTTACAAGTTTGAATAGTCTCTTCCTTTGATACAGTTTCATGAGCCCCTTTGGAGAACTGAAATTACCAAAATGCCATCAAATTTTGTTTTAGAATTCTCTAGACCACTTCCAACTTGTCCCAGTGATTATTCCTTATGTTAATTTCACTAAACCATGTATCTT
>NW_008341872.1:2646279-2648779 GCF_000622305.1 Nannospalax galili | reverse complement strand
GTTTGGGGATGTAGCTCAGCTGGCAAAGTGCTTGCTTTGCATACATGAAGCCCAGGGTTCGATCCCCAGCACCTCAATAATTAGTATGGTGGCACTGTAATCCCAGCACTGGAGAAGGCAGAAGCCAAAAAAAAAAAAGTCACAGTTGACTCATTGCTTTGAGTCCTTGCCTATGATACAGTTTTAAGATATAGTTTCCTCAGTAGCAAATCATAATTCTATACCTATCACACTGGATTGTCGTAAAGATTAAATAATAAAAAGAACACACAGACATTCCACTTTAACATTTACCTCTTAATGAGTACTAGAATAGCTATAACGTATTGCCACTGTTATTACTATAACTCAATGTTTATATAACTCAATTATAGTTTATTCACTTTTCCTCACCTCTTACAGTTGTACTGGTTTCCTCATGATGTTCAACAGTAACACAGAAAAATGAGAAGTACCTAACTTTTTAAATGTGATTTGCTAAATAAGATGTAGTCAGGAACTTGGGTTGTTAAAATATTTTGATTTTGTTTAGGAAATTCAAAGAAAAGAAAGAATGGAAAGTCATACTTCTTGCATATTTCAAATATGTATCCTAGTCTTGTAATGACTTAGGATATATCATCATATAAATTTAATCTACCTAAGATCACACATTAGCTGAGTAACAGATGAAGAATTTGTATACTCTTTTTTAATATTTTTATGTGTATGAATGTACTGTCTGCATGTATGTAAGTGCACCCATGTTGTGCAATGCCTGCAGATTCAGAAAAGGGTGTAAGATCACCTGGAACCGAGTTACGGGCAGTTGTTAGCCGCCATGTGGGTACTGGGAATTGAACCCAGGTACTCTGCAAGAGAAGTCAATGCTCCTAATCACAGAGTTGTCTCTCCATCTCCAGAAGTTGTATATGCTAAAGACTCTCAAAAACATGTTCCTCATCTAAAAAAGATAGCCTTGGTTAATAAAACTTTACAGTAGAGGTTCAACATAATGAACACAATGCTTGGTATTCTGCTTTCCTTAAAGGTCACACTTATTCAAACTCTAGTCAAAGCAATGGTTCTGATGATAATAAACTGTAAAGAATTTAACAGGCCTGCTTGTTCAGATTCTTATGTGACTGTGTCTTCAGAGATAAGGATATTCCTTTTCTAGAGAATTTGGAGGGCACCTCTTAAATGGGGTCTTACAACCTGCTTGAGAGGTTAAGTCTGAAATTCTATGTAGATGTCATGAAATGCTTCAGAAAATAATTAACATACAAAGAGGAAAGGTTTATTTCTGGGTCACAGTTTTAGAGGCTCTAGTTCATGATCCAGTGGACTCATTCCTTTCAGGATTCTGGTAGGGGTGCACAGTAACAGCCACAGAAGAGTTAAATGTTCATCTTGTGGCCAGGTAACCAAAGAAAAAGTAGAAGAGGCCAAGATTTCATAACCCCCTTCAAGGGCACACCCCAGTGATCTAGAAATCTCCCAGTAGGCCCAAACTCCTAAAGCTTCTACAACCTCCAACTTGTGGCACCCTGAGACCAAGTGTTAACACATGGTTCTGGAGAGAACATTCAATGTTCAAATGTTTTACATGCTGTAGTCAAGTCAGAAACTTTCCCAAAATACAAAGAAAATTTAGTCCTTTTCTTTGGTTTTATGCTGGGAATGAAGCAAACAAGTAATATAATCTAATTGGTGCAATACATAAAACAATCCTTTTTAAAAGTCGCAGGTCTACCAATTATATTATGTTACACTTTCAGTCTTTAATCTGTAATATTCTTTTAACAGCACTAGATTTGACAAACTCAGTACTATAAGTTGATTCTTTATTACTTGTCTCATCTTTTCCAATAATGGATGCTAAAATTAAATGCCTTTGAAATGGTTTACACAAAACAAGACACTTGAAAGGGATTTTTAACTTCAAAAGTCACAAATAAGTATGAACAGAAATGTGGAATAATAAAGATACACTCAAAATTGTTTATATGGGTGTGAAGTCCACACCTTTAATCTGAGCACTCAGGAGGCAGAGGCAGGGAGATCTCTGTGAGATGGTGGTCAGCCTAGTCTACATAGTAAGTTCCAGGACAGCTGGGGCAACAGGAAGACCCTGCCTTCAAATGTTTTACATGCTGTAGTCAAGTCAGAAACTTTCCCAAAATACAAAGCAAATTTAGTCCTTTTCTTTGGTTTTATGCTGGGAATGAAGCAAAAAAGTAATATAATCTAATTGGTGCAATACATAAAACAATCTTTTTTAAAAGTGGCAGGTCTACCAATTATATTATGTAAGAAAGAAGGAAGGAAGGAAGGAAGGAAGGAAGGAAGGAAGGAAAGAGAGAAAGAAAAAAAGAAAAAGGAAATTCAGTTTGTTCTCTGCAAAAAAACTCATCTCGCTTTCAAGGATAGACCTAAGGGTGAAAGGATGGAAAAGGAGATTCCAAGTAAATGGCACTAAGACACATCCAGTGGTTGAAATTCTAATATCTGACAAAAT
>NW_008341872.1:2638386-2640895 GCF_000622305.1 Nannospalax galili | reverse complement strand
AGCCCCAGAAAGAGGCTGGTGGGTGTTGCAGGACCAGGGAAGTAGAGGGAGGTGAGGGCGGGGCCAGGACCAGAAGTGGTGCTCCTGGAGCCCAAGAAAGGGACTGGGTTGCTCTGGGTGAGAAGGGTCAGGAAGCAGTATTGGTCCCCCAGGTGTCTGGGGCCCCAAGACTAGGAGTGGCGCAGGGCTCAAACTAGGAGTATGGAAGGGCGAGGGGGGGGGTGGAAGGGTGAATGTGGCTTAGGGAGTCCAAGCGCGGAGAGCTGTGCTATAGACTTACCCGAAGAGGCCTGAGGATAGTCACAGTCACTTAATTCTTATCAAGGGAACAACTGACCAAGAAGGCATTACAATCATGGACATATATGCATCAAACTCTGGTGCACCCAGTTTCATAAAAAATATTACAACATGGAGTTCAAGACATTGAACCCATTGAACCCACTGAACCCAGCTCAGAAATACTAGGTCACTTAAATACCCCATTATTTCCATAGATAGGTCAACTAGACAAAAAGTAAACAGAGAAACATCTGAATTTAATGATATTATACATCAAATGAACCTAACAGACATCTACCAAGTAGTTTACCCAAGCACCAAAGAATGCACATTGTACTCAACAGCTCATAGAATTTTTCTAAAATTGACAACATATTTAGGCACAAAACAAACATCAACAAATATAAAAAAAAAAAAAAAAGAAAAAGAAAAAAACCTGAAGTAATTCCATCAGACCATCACACAGTAAAGTTTGAAATTAACTGCAAAAGCAGCTCTAATGACAACAGGAACTGATGGAGCTCAAACAACACATTCTGAATGATAATGAATGGGTCAAAGAAGAATCTAAAAAGAAAAAATGAAAGTGTTCCTGAAACTAAATTTAAAAAATAATAATAATACAACAAAACAAACAGAACCTCTGGGACACATTAAAAGCAGTCCAACGAGGGAAGTTTATAGCTGTAAGTGCCTACATTAAAAAAAAAAAATCAGAAATAAATGACTTAATGATACAACTCAAGAATCTGAAAATGCAAGAAAAAAACCAAAGCCAACAAGAGAGAAGAAATAACAAAAATCAGAACAGAAATTAATGAAATAGAAATAAAGGAATACAAAAATTAAAAATTAAAAAAAAAAATCAATGAATCTGAGAGCTGGTTCTTTGAAAGATAAACAAGATAGAAAGATCCTTAACTCAGTTAACCAAATAAAGAAAGAGCAAATCCAAATGAACAAAATCAGAGACTAAAAGGGATACCAAAAAGATCCGGAACATTTTAAGGGAACACCTTAAAAACCTATACTCTTTTAAATTTGAAAATCTAAAAGAAATGGATGAATTTCTAAATTCATGGAAACCACCAAAGCTAAAGCAAGAAGATCTCAGGAGCTTAAATAGACATACAACAAATAAGGAAATCAAAACAGTAACACAAAAGCCTCCCAACTAAAAATAGCCCAGGCCCACAGTAGAATTTCATCAGACCTCCAAGGAAGATCTGCAACCAACACAATTTAAATTATTCAAAAAGATTGAAACAGAGGGAGAACTCCCAAACAGCTTCAATTATGCCAGTATTACTCTAATATCAAAACCAGGCAAAGACACAACAAAAAAGAAAACTATGGGTACATATCCCTAATGAACATAGATGCAAAAATTCTTAACAAAATACTCACAAATCACATACAGACACATATTTTGAGGCCACAATGGCCTCAAAACAAAAACAAAAACAAACAAACAAACAACTAGGGATAAACCTACCAAAGACATTAAAGACCAATTCAATGACAACTTTAAATATTTAATATTTAAGAGACTGAGGAAGACATAAGGAGATGGAAAGGCCTGTGTTCATGGATTGGTAGAATCAATATAGTGAAAATGACTACCTTACCAAAAGCAATTTACAGATTCAATGCAATCCTATTAAAAATCCCCATGATATTCTTCACAAAATAGAAAAAAAAATTCTAAAATTTTATATGGAAATATAAAAGACCCCAGATAGCCAAAAAAAGGGCAATGCTGGGGGAAGGGGAGGATTGCCATACCAGGCCCCAATCTTTTTAAAAAAAATAATTTATTGAGAATTTCATACATGCATATAAGGTGTTTTGATCAAATCCATGCTGACTCCCTCCCCTCCAACTCGTCCCATATCTCCCCATCACTTTTTTCTGATAACTTCATGTACTCCTTTTATTATTTTTTTTAATGGGGCTTTTAGCTATTCTAACTTTAACATGCCCCCCTCTGAAGAGGTAATGCTAAAATCTTTTAAGGATTAGATAAAAGCTCCCAAATACTTTCGACATTTTTGGCCTTTAGAATGGAGTATGTTGCTAAGAGGCCCAAGGACATTTTGAGTTTTAGCCAAGAAACTGGCTACTTTTCTTTGGGGGTCTTTTTTACCCTAGGTGACTAGCCAATTCTTATCTCCTATTCTTATCACATCATCCTCTGAAGAGGTTACCCAACTTGCAGATAGGGAAT
>NW_008341872.1:2632291-2638209 GCF_000622305.1 Nannospalax galili | reverse complement strand
GATGATTTTATATGGAATTATAGAAGACCCTGGATATCCAAAGCAATCATGAGCACAAAGAGCAATGGTAGCAGGATTACCATACCAAATCTCAAACTATGTTGCAGAGCTGTAGTCATAAAACAGCATGGCACTGGCATAAAAACAGACATGTAGAGCCATGGAACAAAACAGGAGACCTAAACATGAGTGCATGCAACTACAGCCACCTAATATTTAACAAAGATGCAAAGAACACAGCCTAAATAAAATCATCATCTTCAACAAATGATTCTGGTAAAATTGGTTCTCCATATGTAGGAGAATTAAATTAGACCCTTATTTATCACCCTGTAAAAAAGTCAACCCCAAATAGATGAAAAACATCTATATGCTACCTGAAATTCTAAAACTGTTAGACGAATGCATACGCAGTACCCTACAAGAAACAGGTGCAGGAAAGGACTTTCTAAATCACACATCACACTCTGAGGATTAAGGTCAACAATAGACAAATGGGAACTCATTAAACTAAAAGCTTCTGTACAGCAAAGAAAATAACCAATCGAGTGAAGAGAAAGCTTATGGAGTGGAAGAAAATCTTCACCAGCTTTTCATCTGACAGAGGATTAATATCCAGAATATAGAAAGAACTCAGAAAACAAAGCAAGAAAACAAATGAGCCAATTTTAAAAATTGGGTATGGATCTGAACAGAGAGCTTTCAAAGGAAGAAATAACAATGGCTAAGAAACACCTTAAAAAGTGTTCAACATCCTGGGGCTGGAGAGACGGCTCAGCAGTTAAGAGCACTGACTGCTCTTGGAGCACTGAATGCTCTTGCAGAGGACCCAGGTTCAATTCCCAGCACTCACATGGCAGCTACGAACTGTCCTTAACTCCAGTTCCAGGAGAATCCGAAGCCCTCTTCTGACCTCTGCGGCACTGCACAACACAGGTGCACTCACAGACATGCAGGCAATACACTCATATACATAAAATAAAAATAATAAATAAAAAAAAGTATTCAACATCTTTAGTAATTAGGGAAATAAAAATCAAAAGTACTTTAAGATTTCATCTAATACCAGTCAGAATGGCTAATATCAAAAAAACAAATGACACCAAAAGCTGGCATGGATGTGGGGAAAGGGGATCCTCATCCACTGTTGGTGGTAAAACCACAGTGGAAAGCAGTATGGAGAACTCTTTAGAAAAACTATCAATTAGCCAGGTGTGGTAGCAGAGGTACTCCAGGGGCTAAGAAAGGTGGATCTATGTAAGATCAAGGCCAACTTGATCTACATGATGAGTTCCAGACCAGCTGGGGCTACAGGGAGACTCTGTCTCAAAAAAGACACAAAAAAAAAAAAATTCAGAGTATTCAACAGTTGTAGCCATCAGGGAAATGCAAATTAAAACAGTTTTGAGATTCCTCCTGACCCCAGTCAGCACAAGTGCTGGAGAAGATGCAGGGGAAGAGGATGCAAACTTGTGCAGCCACTATGGAAAACCAGTGTGGATGTTCCTCAGAAAACTGAAACCAGAAGCTGCCACATGAGGTCTATATAGTGAGTTCCAGGACAGCTGGGGCTACAGGGAGACCCTGTCTCAGACACAAAATAATAATAATAATAATAATAATAATAAGAATAATAATAAAATCCACTAAAAATAAATCTACCACATGATCTGGTCACACCATTCCTTGGCATTTACCCAACAGACTCACCCTACTACAGAGATACCTGTGCAGCCATTTTGATGCTACTTTATTTTTTTGGGGGGGGGTCTTTTATGAGACAGGGTCTCCCTGTGGCCCCAGTTGGCCTGGAACTGACTATGTGGACAAGACTGGCCTTGAACTAGATTTGCCTGCCTCTGCCTCCCAAGTGCTGGGACTAAAGGTGTGTGCTACCACACTGGCTGATGCTGCTATTTTCACAATAGCTAAGAAATGGAAACGACCTAAATGTCCCTCAGCTGATGAATGGATAACAAAATGTGGTACATTACACAATGGAGTGCTACTCAGTGGTAAAGGAAAACTAAATCATTTGTGGATCTTAGTTCCAAATTCCTAGATGGGAGTATATATCCTGATGTATCTACAGAAGTCAGGAAAATGAAAAAGAACCATGGGAATAAAGGGGAAGAAGGAGCTCCAGAAGGAGATAACAAGGGAGAGGCATTATTAATGGGGAAAATGGAAATGGTGGATAGAGGGGGTACTTTAACTGGGTAGGGAGTAGCGAGCATTGTATGAGGAGAGTGAGAGGAGCGATAAATAATGCTTAGATGCTATTAAAAAAAACAGGAAAATTCATTAGTTCAAAATCCTATTGAAAAATACACATTAAAATATATATATTTGAGTACACGTGTATATCAGAAGGCTCTATAACAAAACACAGTGCAGGTAAAAGAAACATCCCTTTGAGTTGTTGGTCAGGGTAGTACAAGAGACTGCCAAAATAATACAGGCTAGTGCCACAGCCCTTGATAGCCTCCCAGAATTTGAAGGTAGATTCTATTGCTGAAGACAAGTCACACTTCAGACACAGGACTTGGAGCAATGGCATTGGAACTGACCTGGAAGCCTCCTCCCTGAAGACTAGCACTCAGGGTATCAGAGGACATTATACTATCTGCCAGGGGAGAAAAACCAATCAATGGTCCTACCCAGCTGTAAAGCCTAGTTAACAACAATGACTGGTCCAGCAAACTATTGCTATTGGTGCAACAGTGCCACTTTTGTATTGGGGATAATCAACAGCTGTCTAATAGGAATTAGGGCCAACTCAATGGGAGGGAACTTATGGGTGGTACTTTAGACATCCAAATACACGTGGCTGCAAGTCATAGATTTTAGAGAAAATCTACTTTTGCCATATACCAAGATTAATATAATTTCTTATTTTGTTCTAAATATGCATCCTCAAACAGTGCCACTTTTGTATTGGGGATAATCAACAGCTGTCTAATAGGAATTAGGGCCAACTCAATGGGAGGGAACTTATGGGTGGTACTTTAGACATCCAAATACACGTGGCTGCAAGTCATAGATTTTAGAGAAAATCTACTTTTGCCATATACCAAGATTAATATAATTTCTTATTTTGTTCTAAATATGCATCCTCATATAACTTCATTTGTCTAGACATATGAAAGAGATAAGGTTTTCTCTAGGATCTATGTCCCCTCCTGCCATGTGCACTTGACTGAGTTTACAGTGCCACCCATGAGTTCACTCCCACTGAGGGGCTTCAAGTCCAATTAGATAGCTGTTGATTAGTACTAGGTGACACATCTACAGTTGAACCCCTACACCTAAGGCTCATGGAACATAGTGGAACAAGGGGTAGAAAGAAAGATAATGCATCCCTCAACTCTCACCAGTAAAGCTTTCTTCTACAACACAATGAAATGTACATGGAAGACCACAACTGGCCAAGTTTTAAAGAATAAGAGACCTCGGAGTGTGTATCCCTGGATATGACACTTATATTGAACCTCACCCACCTGTGGCTCGGGGAAGAGCACTGCAGAAGAGGGGATAGAAAGACTGTAAGAGCCAGGGCTGGTTCATGAACACGGGGAAGCAGAGGGTTTCAGGCAACTGGAAGCTTGCACATGTGAATGTGTGGCAATGGTGTCATGGAGCACAGGACCCATGCCAACTCAATTGAACAAGTGACCAGAGGGGAAAAGAGAGATAAGTGGCAGGCAGGCCCCAGATTACAGCTGTTGGAGGCTGGTTGCTGCTGGGTGGGTGTGAGTATGCCTTACACACAATATCTGGATGGACTGACTTGATTCCAGTGGACAAATTTGCACTGAAGGGCTTCTGGGTGAAAATACTAGACTGGATTGAACTCACCATGTGTGATGGAGTTCATGGAGTCTGGTGGGGGGATGGGGTAGGCATGGATAAGGGAGTGAGTCTGGGTTTGATTGAGAACTGTTGTATGAAAATACAGAAGCTCAATAATATATATACATATTATATATACATATATGTGTATATATATATATTATATATATGAAACACCAAGCAAGTTATTTAGCTAGAAATATTCATATTCATGAGGAAAATGTTTTAGGCTATCTATATTTCCTTAAATTTTAAAACTAAAATACCTACAGTCAATATTCTTTAACAGATTTTTAAAAATGAAAAATTTATTAAAAAGTACTTTTGAAACAGAATGTCAGGAAACAATGTGTGTATATGCAGTTCAAATCATAACTACACAATGCAGAATCATAGGTTTATCTTCTTCCAAAGCTAATAACAATACAGCAACATAGCAGACACATGCCTTCAATGGAAACTTAAGAGATTTTGCCTTTGTTTACTTTGCCATGAAGTTTAGTTTCCATGTAGTCAAGTAGGCCTTGGTAACAACCTCACTGTGGATAGTACTTGAGGATAACATGGAAGCCTTCTACCAGCTTCTTCCTGCTTCATTACCCATAATTCAAGGATGCTGGTTCAAAGTTTCAAAGATCATTACTGCTAAAAATTGAAGAAACATTATGACAAAAACATACAATTTAACACAACTGTCATCAACAGCAATTTGTAAAATTAATGATTTAGAGCCAGGAGTAGTTATCATTCTTTCATCTTTCCTTAAAGTAGATAAGCAATACCTGATCAATAATGTTAAAACCTACCTGAAACCTTTTTCAAGAGTTTATTTTACAAGCTTTAAAGAAACATTTTAAATATTTTCTTACAACTTTCCCTCCCAAGATTACAATCAATCAGTGAGAATTTTAGGAACCAATACCCTGACAGTCTGTATTCCAGCTAATCAAGTCTATCATACACTTAAGTTGTCTTCTGGAAGTAAAGATAATCAAACAAAGTAATTTTTTCTTTTGTTTTTTTAAAATAAAAGGTCCCAAGTAGAATATTCTTGAAAGTATGTGTGCTGGAATAGAGAAATTAATCATTCAACACACTGAATATACTACAAAGACTTCCTGAATCAACTCTAAGACAGATAGCATCATGCTAGAAACTGATTGCACAAAGTTGATGAGACATGATTTCTGTACTAAGGGAGGCTCAGGTAACCTAAGACACAAGAAGAAGAGAGTCTTGAAAAAAGTAGCATTTTCTGTAATGGGTGATATGGCAAAGAACATACACCAAAAGCATTCTACAGCAAACGATCCAAGACGACTACAAATTAGTATCACATTCTATTTTTATGGATAATCTAGAACAGAAAACAAATGCCTAAAAATCTCTTAATATGAAGATGGCAGGCCAATGTCAGACCTAGCAAAGACAAGCAGTTAGAAAAGCTGGAGATATGTACAGAGGAACAAAAACGAAGGATGCAAGTAAACACTACAATAGATTTAATGGATAATAAGCCATTCTCTCAAACTACAAGATTAAGTTTGCATAGGCTGTAGCTCAGTGGTAGAGTGCTTGCCTGGTATGGGCAAGGTCTGGGTTCAATAACTAGTTCCACAAAAAAAAAAGATTCAGTTCTTGAAAATCCTCATAGGAGAATTCTTAGAAAGGAACTTACAGTGTTCTCTTTAATGAGCTTGAAAAACAATCTACAAAGCTTTCTAAAACATCTTACGTTTTAAAATAAAATTAATGAACTGGCTACAAACAGCACTTCCCTAGCCAGCTTCGATGAGCTATCCTTTTCAACTTGTGTTCAATTCAGGAGATGTACACTGAGGCTGAAATAAATGGCATAGAGCTAAAACAGGAAGGAAAGGAAGTGAATAATTACTGGAAGGTCCTACCCTTACCTCCTAAGCATTCACACTTGTATAGCCATTTAAGTTAAATTCCCAAAGTTGCTTGACTATTTCTAATACTAGCATAAATATCCTCATCTATAGAGATCATGGGGTTTGGAGGGTTTGGGGAACCTCCTTGAAGAGCATGCAAATATATATATA
>NW_008341872.1:2599191-2632193 GCF_000622305.1 Nannospalax galili | reverse complement strand
CTGGAAAGAAGATTCACAGCTTACATTAGATTTTCCTTTTGGCATCCTACTTTAACACCTGATGTGACCCAGAAAAGGCTGAGACTAAATCACTAACCATATTTATTTGCTTTGAACCAATAAACCTAAAATCTCTACCCTTTAAATAAAGCATGGACTATAAGCTATGGGCTTCTTTTGAAATCCTCTTTGCACTTCATTATGGCTTACAATAACTCACACTTCATCTAAAGATCAGTTCCACCTTTGCTTATATACTTCATAAAATGCAGCCTTTAAAAAAAACAAATCTATAGCTATTAATTTCTACAAAAAGTTTTACTTTATAAAAACCACCGTTTAGAAAGCTCAGATGCCAGTTTTACAAATTAATAAATTATACTTTGATGCTATAGTTTTGTGGTCTCTGACTTGAGAACTTTGCCTTTGTAGAATTCCACAAGCTTCATGATAGTAGAGTATTCACACCCCTTTTGCTTCAGAAGGGTCCTTCCTGTCTATACCCTAAGTTGACAACATATTTTTCATATGACACAAAGCGCTTCCTAAATAGCAAAAACTATCTACCTTGGCAGGAACAGCTCTGAATCACCCACAACCTCCGTTTCATCTTTTCCTGCTCACTGACATAAGGACTACATATACCTCATGGCAGTACACATAGTTCCATGATAAAACACGCTGTTTTCATGACATTTAGTATGTTATACTGCCTAAGAAGCAACTGGCAGAAGAACAAAGATGGAAACGAGTGGCCCAGATGTCCAGCAGAGAGTCTGAAAAATATACACAGAAGTAAATTTATACTATATCCAAAATTCAAATAAGGCAAAACAATAAATTACTACACTCATAAACTAAGAGAGATGTAGAAAGAGATCTGGTTATCATTATATACTGTTTCCTAAAGAGTAACATGCCCAGTATGTGGTGATAGAAAGGTCAACTGTAACAGTGGCCTTATAGAAAACATTCTGGAAACACATTCTGGAAAGCACCACCTAAGTCTATTTTGTACAAAATCATCTCTTATCAAAAGGCAGACAATATATGTAAGTGAAAATAAAACTATTCCAAAGGTAGTAAGTGGAGGCCTTCCATGTGAGAGTTACTATAAACCTTTGGAATTTCCAGCTGAGAAATAATGCTGAAAGGTAACTGGCACAAAATGCAGAGACCCCAAAGGCAAGTTTAGTGACAGAGGCTGAGCACAGATGACTTCAAAGTGACAGAGTAACAGAGCCAAGAGAAACTCTAAACATTCTACTTAGGAGAAGAAATATTTATAGCATAGATAATCTTAGAGAGCTCTCTTTATTTAGTGTCCTAATAACCATATGAGGAGAAACTTTACTATATTCAACAAAAATCTGTGCAAGAAAAACTGATTTTTCCATGCTTAACTTTAAGAAAACAAAAGTAAACTGAACTCCTGTCATCTCAGTAATTGGGAATCTGAGGCAGAAGGATTGCTGTGAATTCAACTACATGGTAAGTTCCATGCCAGCCTAGGATACGGAATAAGATTGTTTCCAGAAAGAGGGAGATGGGGTGGAGGCTGGAAAGATGGCTCAGTGGTAAGGAGCACTGACTGCTCTTGCAGGGGACCTAGGTTAAGTTTCCAGCACCCATATGGCAGCTAACTCCAGTTTCAGGGGATCCAATGCCCTCTTCTGGTCTCCACAGGCTCTACATAGCATGGGTATACTTGCATACATGTAGGCAAAACAGACATACACATAAGACATAAAAAAATTTTTTTTAAAAAGGGGCTGGAGAGATGGCCCAGTGGTTAAGAACACTGACTGTTCTTGCAGAAGCCCCGGGTTCAAATCCCAGCATCCACATGGCAGCTAACAACTGTCTGTAACTCCAGTTCCAGGGGATCCGGCAGCCTCTTCTGTCCTCTGTGGCCACTGCACGACACGGGTGCACTTACCTACATGCAGGACTCATACACAATTTTTTTAAGTTGAGATGAATAAAGAGGCTAGCCTTGACACTAGGGAAGCCCAATATGTTTCTGGTACAGTTTCCAAGAAATGATTAGTTGTGCCCATAAGTTTACAGGAGGTTTATATGCGGTTTGTGCTGAGATGAAATTTCTTCTAATATCAGCAGAACAGGTAAGCCTGTAAATGTCAAATGCAGTTGTAAGATTGGTATCTATTTCCTTATTTTTTGTCTCAATCAAATTGTTTTTGTTTTTGTTTGGGTTTTAGTTTTGTTGCGAGTGACGTTTCTTCCCTATTTATTTACCATATAAATTTTTAGCAGACTGGAGATAGGATGTTACCAGTAAATGATTTGGAATTCTTCCTTTGATTGTTGGTAGAATATCTCATAGTATATATTCTATCGTCTACTTCAGCAGAGAGACTCCATTTGCTATAAATAAAATTTTATAGAAATTCAGCCATACCCATCCATTGACTTGGCTATTTTTTTTTTTCATTCAGGCCACAATGGCAAAGTTGAGTGGTTGCCACAGAACTATGGACTAGTTTCTCAGGAAGGGTTAGGGTTTCTTATCCACCTCCACATTTCATGGGATATAGGAAACATTACTGTCTATGGTCAGTTAAATCATAATAACACAAAAGCAGACAAAGACATAGAGGAAAACACAGAAGGGGACTAGATTTAAGTGTGGCTTCCAGGATTCATGGAGCTACTCAGTGAAATTCCTTCACAGTTCTATCCAAGAAAGATGCATATGGCACACCTTCTAGTAAACTCTGATCTGGAAACAAAGCATCTTCAGCACAGAACTGGCTTCATCTTTCTCTATCACTTTGCTATAAATGACAATTCACAGACAGCAAGAAATACAGCGAGACTGGAGCTCAATGGTAAAGCAAGCCCTTAGTATGTACAATGGGCAGGGTTCAAATGGAAGATTGAGAGGAAGGAGGAAGGCTATTGTCAAAAATAAGCATTGTGTAAAGAAGTAGTCAATTTCAAGTTCTCTCTATCAATGAAGAGAGTTATGAAAAATCAACATGGACAAATCATCCAGCTCAGCTGGTTTAGGGTCATGGCCCCACTCTACACTGCAGTCAACTTGGCTAAAAACCAGAGAAGTAACCCAAACTCAGCTAAGTGGCAAAGGGCCTATTTTGTCAGTTCTAGAGTCTCACAACAGGGTTGTCCATGGCCCAGATACAGCCTGTGTGGAAATCTGGGCCATAATTATAGCTGGGCACAAAGTGCTCTGATATAAGTCAATTACTGAAAAACTAGAATGACACTGAGATTTAAAAGCCAAAAAAAGTTTGTGAAAAATTCATCTACTTTGTCTTCACAGAACAGAGTTTTTATGCCATCCAAGAATCTAGATATTCTGAAATTAATAGTTTGTAAAGGTAAAGCAAATTAATTAAACCCAAACAACAAATTTTTAGGTTTAAGTCTTAAAAATCGGGATTGGATAGATGGCTTAGTGGGTATGGGTGCTTGCTGCACAAGCATGAGGACCTGAGTTCCAATCCCAGCACTCACATAAAAAGCCAGGAGTGGTTGTATGTATACCTGTGGAGGAGAGTGAGGGAGGAAGAGGAAGAAACGGAAGGACTCGGGGGTTTGCTGGCCAGCAGCCTAGCTCCAGTTTTAGTGAGGGACCCTGCTAATGGACTAAGGAAAAAAGTGCTAAAGCAGGACAGTTGACGTCTTCTCTGGTCTTTGCACATGTGCATGGCACATGCACTACACATACATGTCTGCATATATCACACATGTAATACCACTTTGACACTCATACATACACCCAAAAGTCTTAACATGGTTTAAAAAGGGTGCTTCATTTATTTTTTTTCAGCCAGGCATGACGGCAAGCCTCCTCCTCACTGAGGAGGCTGAGGCAAGAGGACACAAAGGTGAAAGCCAGCATGGACTACATAACAATGACCTGCCTCAAAAGAATGTTTTATTCGAAATGAATCATTGAATCTTTTATTCAAAAACGAGGGTATTAGCCAGGCTTGGTGGCATACACCTTTAATCCCAGCACTCAAGAGGCAGAAGCAGGCAGATCTCTGTCAGATAGAGGCCAGCTTGGTCTATATCATTGGGAATTCCAGGCCAGCTGGGGCTACAGAGAGACCCTATCTCAAAAAAACAAACAAAAAAATGGGGTTTTTCAGAATTAATATCTAACAGCATACCTCTTGCCCAATTTGGATATATGGTATAAACCAGAGAATCCTAATTAAAGCAGCATAATAAAAAAAGTAGGGGTAAAGAAAAGAGAGAATATCCTGTTTTATAATTGAACTCATTAATTCCATAGGATTAATAATTAAAACTCCATCTGCTTCAAATGTCAATGTAAAACTGTTTCTGGTTCTGGTCAAGGAAATGTTAATTAAAACTGTTAGACTCATCAGCTGGGTTTATTTTGGGTAAATTTTTATAAATATGCTCTACCAAAAGTAATTAAGGGAACAAGAGGAATATACACTGTTCCATTTAAGAGTGAACCTACAACAACAGAGTAGATTTTTAGAACTCAAACTGACAACTCGTGGTACTTCTGTGTGAGAGTCACACAGCTCCCTTCAGACCACCTGTCCTACAATACTTGCTCAGCTTCGTTCCTCCAGGGCTTTCTCCCTTTGTCTGCTGACACTGCATGATCTCCACTGACTGAAAAACTAGATAGAAAGAGAAAAGAAAATTTATACTACATAAAGGGCAGATATAAAACTGCCATACACTTAGGAATGAGCTCAGTGACTACTACTTGGTAACAACAGAATTGATCCAATCTCAGCTCCCCGACCCAAAACAAATACAGTCATGTACCACAGAATGATGTTTTGGTTACCAATGAACTGAATATATAACATAATCCAATAAGATTATAATGAAGCTGAAAAATTCCTATCATCGAGTGGTATCATAGTCATCATAATTTCATAGTTCAATGTATTATGCATTTGTGGACTACACTATGAGAAAAAATAAAAAATATATAGCACCTAAAATTATAAACAGTGCATAACATCAATAATTATAACCAACTGTGTTAAAATTTGTGTGCTTCTTACACTGTGCTTTAGTCTTTCTAAATGTACTTCTAATTATTTAGGGGAAGTTTACTATATAAAACAGAGTGGCATAATCTACAGAAAGCAGTTTCACACATCTTATGTTTACTGCATCTCTTGACTACATTAAGACACCATGCCAGTTAACAGACCTATATACCATCCAGGTTAGTGTAAGTACATTCTATGGAGTCTATACAACATCAAAATTGCCCAATGATACTTTTCTCAAAATTTATTTTGTTATTGAGTAACTCATGCTGATAATATAATCTTCTAACTTAAAAACTTAGTATCCAAACTTCTCCAGGGACTCACAGCTAATTCTGAAAATTATAAACCAAATCAACAAAAATTTGCATTTGAATGGCACTTCCAATACAGATGCATAAAAGAATAAGAAACTATGTGGTTCAATATACACTTGCAAGAAACGTGCTTTTTTAAATTTTAACTTAAAAACTGTGATGGTTAGTGACAATTGTCAATTTGATGAGCTCTAGAATCATCTAGGAGAAGGGTCTCTGAGAAGTCTGTGAGACATTATCTTAACTGATGTGGGGAGACCAGAGAGCAGGGGACCCAGGACTATATAAAAATGGAGTGATCTCTGCTTCCCTGGGCTGCACAACCCGCCAGCCTCTCTCCCAGGAGCCCTCTGGGACAGGTCCCACCCTCACCTCCCTCTGCTTCCCTGGGGTGCAAAACCAGCCAGCCTCTTTCCTGGACACCAGGGCTGAGCTCTAGGCCTGGAAATACCTCTGCTTTCTGATCCCTTGCATCCAGATGAACCCAGTTCCTTCTCCAGGTCCCCAGGAACCCTCTGGGCCTGGACCTGCCCTCACTTCCCTCTACTTCCCTGGGCCTGCACAACCCACCGGCCTCTCTCCTGCTTAAGTTCAGGCCCTCCAGACCTTGACTCCCCTAGCCTCATTCACTCTCCCATCTCCCCCACCCATCTCTCCTCCTAGCCTGTGTACTGTCCCATTCCTTCTCTTGGCACCCCAGACACAGGGGGAACCACCACTGCTTCCTAATTCTTTGCATCCAGACCAACCCAGTTCCTTCTCACCATCCCCAGGAGTCCTCTGGGCCTGGTCCCACCCTCACGTCCCTCTGCTTCCCTGGGCAACTCAAGCCTCCAGCCTCTTTCCTGGACACCTGAGCTGACCTCTTGGCTTCCTGATCCTTTGTATGCAGACCAACTCAGTTCCTCCCTGCAGTCCCCAGGAGCCTTTGGGGCCTCTTCCCATCCCCATCCCCTTTTGCATCTCTGGGTGGCACTGTCACCAGCTGTCCGAGGCCACATCTTTCCTGGGCCCTGCTCCCAGCCCAGTCCAACCTTAAAATTCCCAAGGACAACATCTTTCCTGGAGGGGTCCAGACCTTAGGAGAAAGCCTGGGAGCATCTGATCCTCATCTGACATGGGCCTTTGTGGGAACTCCTGGAGACAAAAGAAATCTTTTTACTGGCCACTCCAGTAAAAAATCAAAAGAGAGAACCGGAAGCTTAGACGAACCAGCTTTTCATGCCCAAAAAGTAAACCACATAGGCACATAAAGTTTACAAAAAGAAGCAGACCTAAACTTGAAGGCTTCAGTCTCACGCAAGAATCAGAAACTACAAAAGAAATTCACATGTCAAAATCAAAGAAAAAAATAATAACATGAGAAACCAAAATAACATATCCCCACCAAATGTCAATAGTCCTACAGAGGAGTACAATGAGAACCCCCTAGAGATAATTCAGGACATGGGACTCAAAAGAAAAATTATAAACAAGATAAAAGAATTCAGTGAATTTAAAGAACACACACAAAAAAGAAATCAAATGACTGAAGGAAGATACGAATAAACTTCTCAATGAATTCAGAAAAGAGCTAGAAATACTGAAGACTACTCAGGCAGAAATGAAGAAGGCCATAAAACACTCAGTAAGCCAATTAGAAACGACAGGAGAAAACCTCATCAATAGGATGAATGAAATGGAAAACAGAATATTAAGACTGGAAGATAAAGTGGATGAACTTGACCACTCAAGCAAAGATTATGAAAAATTTAAGAAAGCACAATGGAATATGCAGGAATTGTGTGACACCATAAAAAGACCAAACTTACGAATCACAGGCATAGGCAAGGAGAAGAATCCCAAGATAATGGCATGGACCAGATCTTCAACAGAATCATGGAAGAAAATTTCCCAAAATTAAAGAAAGACCTGCCCATACAAATACAAGAAGCATTTAGAACACCAAACAGACAGGACCAGAAAGGAAACTCTCCACGGCGCATCATAGTAAAAACACTACACATACAAAACAAAGAGACAATTCTGAAAGCTTCAAAAGAAAAACAAGTCACATATAAAGGAAAACCCATTAGGACTTGGGAACCACCAAAAATGAACCAAGAAGAGGTTAACAGCTTAAACAGACCCATAACACAAAAGAAATTGAAAAAGTAATACATAATCTCCGGACTGAAAAAAGCTCGGGACCAGATGGATTTACAGCAGAATTCTATCAGACATGTAAGGAAGATCTACATCCAATACTACTTAATTTATTCAAAAAGATAGAAATGGAGGGAGAACTTCCAAATTCCTTCTATGAAGCCAGCATCACTCTAATACCAAAGCCAGAAAAAGATACAACCAAAAAAGAAACCATATCCTTAATGAACATAGATGCAAAAATTCTGAGCAAGATACTTGCAAACTGCATACAGAAACACATCAAAAAGATCATCCACCATAATCAAGTCAGTTTTATCCCAGAGATGCAGAGATGGTTCAATATGCATGAGTCAATAAATGTCATAAATCATATAAATGGGCTGAAAGACAAGAACTACATGGTCACCTCAATAGATGCACAGAAGGCCTTTGACAAAATTCAACATGAATTTATGTTCAAAGTCCTAGAGGGAACTGGACTGGAGGGAACATACCTCAACATATTTATAACCATATATAAAAAACTCACAGCCAACATCATTCTAAATGGAGAAAAACTGGAAGCATTCCCATTGAAATCAGGAACCAGACAAGGCTGTCCACTATGTCCACTTCTCTTTAACATAGTGCTTGTGAAACTCTTGGAAGAGCAATAAGACAAGAGCAGGAAATTAAAGGAAGAGATCAAATTATCCCTTTTTGCAGATGATATATCTAAGAGATGCTAAAAATTCCACCAGAAAACTCCTAGAAATTATTAACACATTCAGTAAAGTGGCAGGTTACAAAATTAACCTACAAAAGTCTATACCCTTTATATATACCAATGACAAGCAGTCAGAGAAAGAGCACAGTGAAACCCTCCCATTCACAATAGCCACAAAAAAATAAAATAAAATAAAATACCTTGGAATGAACCTGACCAAAGACATTAAAGAGCTCTACAAGGAAAACTTTAACTCTTTAAAGAAAGAAATTGAGGAAGACATCAGAATAAAATATCTCAGAATAAACCTGACCAAAGACATTAAAGACCTCTACAATGAAAATTTCAAATCTTTAAAGAAAGAAATTGGGGAAGACATCAGAAGATGAAAGGACCTACCATGCTCAAATAAATTATAAATTAATATTGTGAAAATGGCCATCCTACCAAAAGCCATTTATAAATTCAATGCAATGCCAATCAAAATCCTCATGACATTTTTCACAGAACTGGAAAAAATCATCATAAGATTCATATGGAAGCACAAAAAAACCTCAGGTAACCAAAGCAACTCTGAGCACTAAGAGCAATGCCAGGGGAATTACTATACCAGATTTTAAGCTGTATTACAGAGCTATAGCAATAAAAACAACATGGTACTGGCACAAAAATACACCCATAGATCAATGGAACAAAATGGAAGACCCAAATATGAGTACATGCAATTTCAGCTACCTGATATTTGACAAAGGGGCCAAGAACATTCACTGACAGCATGTTCAGCAAATGGTGCTAGCAAAACTGGATCTTCAACTGTAGAAGAATGAAACTAAACCCCTATCTTTCACCTTGCACAAACATCAATTCCAAATGGATCAAACCTCAATGTAAAGCTTGAAGAAAACATTGGCAAAAACCTACAAGATATAGGTGTAGGAAAGAATTTTCTAAACCGGACATCAACTGCTCAGGAAACAAGGTCAAGAATCAACAAATGGGACCTCATTAAACTAAAAAGCTTCCGTGTGTCAAAGGAGGCAACCAGGGAAGTGAACAGAAAACCCACAGAATGGGAGAAAATCTTCACCACCGACACATCTGATAGAGGTTTAACATCCAGAATATATAACAAACTCAATGAACAGAGAATCAAGACAGGAAGCAGCCCAATTAAAAGATGGGTTAAGGAGCTGAACAGAGTTCTCAAAAGAAGAATATGGCTAAGAAGCATCTTAAAAGATGTTCAACATCACTAGTAACTAGGGAAATGCAAATTAAAACCACTTTAAGATTTTGTCTTACCCCAGTCAGACTGGCTAAGATTAAGAGAACAAATGATACCAAACATTGGAGAGGATGTGGGGAAAGGGGAACACTCATCCACTGTTGATGGGGCTGCAAACTTGTTCAATCCCTGTGGAAAGCAATGTAGAGAACTCTTAAAAAAATACATATGAACCTACAATTTGACCCAGTTATACCACTCCTTGGCATATACCCAAAGAAACACTTGTACATCCATGTTTGTTGCTACTCATTTCACAATAGCTAAGAGACGGAAGCAACCTAAGTATCCCTCAATTGATGAATGGATAATGAAAATGTGGTTCATATATACGATGGAATTTTATTCAGCAGTAAAGAAAGATGAAATCATGAAATTTGCAGATAAATGGATGGAACTAGAAGCTGTTATACTAAGTGAAGTAACACAGACTCAGAAAAATAATTGATGTATATTCTCCTTCATATGTGGATCCTAGAACCAGATCCTGATAAGTGAATATGTATCCAGACATAACTACAGGAACCAGGATAATGGAAAGGAACCAGGGAAGTAAAGGGAATGAAAGAACCTGCAAGAGAAGAACAGTAGGAAGAAGGCGTTAATAAGGGAGATATGGATAAAAATTGGGTTAGTTTAAGGGAGGGAGAAGGGAAGGGTATACAAGGAACCTAGGGGATAAAGGGAAAGAAGGAGCTCAAGAGAGGTAGGACCATAGGAGAAGGGTATTAGTAAGGGAGAAAGGGGGGAAATGGGGGCACCTTAAATGGGGTATCCATGATGGAGGGGTGAGACAATGAGAGAAATAAATGATGCCTAGCTGGTTTTAAAAACCAGAGCGAACCATATTAGTCCAACAACCTACTTGCAAATTATACATACAACTAGATCAAAGACTATAACATATGACACACAGTAATTAAAAGTACCAGATTGGTGGAACTAACCTTCTTGGATGTTTAACAGACATACTTTGAGGCCTATACTAATTTGGGCAGAGGGACATAAAGGACAGTTTTTGCTCCTTGCCTTCCTAGGTCAACTAGTTTCAGGGGACTATGAGCATCTCTCAAATGTTCTGTAATTGTGGTGAATCACCCTGTCCTCTTGATCAAGGAGGCTGTGAAGACCCCACAAGATGGACTTGAACCAGTGTCTAGTCTACAAAGAGGAAGGTCAACACGGAGGAAATATTTCCACCATGCTTCCAAGCGAAGCCAGCCATGGTTGAGCAGGACCTTTGCCTTATCTTCACACAGGCGGAACTGGTAAAAGAAAGGAGCCAGGGGCTCCTCCCAAGCCCATGTGACCCCTGAGGAACAGATCCTCAAACAGCCTTAAGAGTAAAAATAAATTGGTTTATCTGGGCCAGCTGTATGGCTTTAATCACTCAAAAGGAAAAGTATAACCAAAGATTAAAAGTGCCAATATAGTTTTTTAAGAGTCCATATGTATAGATAAAGGCTACATAACAAGCAACAATGCCAGATAGGAGATACCTTCTTCTGAGTTGTTGGCCAGGGTGGCCCAAGGGACTCCCAGATAATAACCCAGCATAGAACTGGGAAAAAGAACAGCAGAACCCCCACGCAAAGAAAAAAAAAAAAAAGAAAAGAAAACCAAAACTGAAAAAGTCATTTTTTAATTGTTCATTTAAATCAGTATGTTAATTCCTCACAATCTAAAAATATAACTATTATACAATGCAGCAATACCACTTCTGGATGTATATCCCCAAAGTCTAAGCCACCGCACCACTAAAGAACCTACATACCACGTTTATTGTGGCATTATTTCAATATAATAGTCAACTATGGAATCAACCTACATGGATGAATGGGAAGAGAAAATGTATTTTATACAATAAATAAACACCAATAAAAAATTCAGTAAAAATTTTTTAAATGACATATATCATAAATCTTATTTTCATATAATTTAGAGATCAAATTGAGTTTAATAACTAAGTATTTAATATTAAATATTCAGTTTATAAATGAGGAACTGACTCTGAGAAGGCTGTTCCTTTTTTGTTTGATGTTTGCTTCTTTTTCAAACGTGTATGAGTGTTTTGCCTGAATGTATATAAGTGCACCATGAAAGACCAATGCCCCGGAGACCAGAAGAGGGCATTGGATTTCCTTGAACTGGCATTACAGACGGTTGTTAGCCACCATGTGGGTGCTGGGAACCAAACCCACATTCTCTGCTGAGTCATCTCTCCAGTCCCTATTTGTTTGTTTTGAGATGTGGTATTATTATGACACCCAGGCTGGCCTCAAGCTTCTGGAACAGGAGAACCTCCTGTTTAAGCCTCTTCATAACAGGAATTACAGGTATACACTACTGAGCTCTGATGAGACCTCTTTCTGTGCTAATTCTAATTTGTCTGAAGCATTACTTCCTAATCATTTCAAATGTTTCTCAGTGATAACAATCAAACTCAGGCTTAAAGCTTAATCCATACATTGAAAATTAATGACTGAGTACACACACCAAGCTTCTCTAACAGCAAACAAAATCAGCCTTCATATGTTTATTAACATTCTAGCTTATAAGTATGTAGGATGGCAGAATATATCCATGTCTGAATGGACATATAAGGTCTTCCAAATGAATGTTCGGACCTAAAACATAACGAATAAATGCTGGGCATGATGGCAAAAATATGCAATCCCAATTGTCAGGAAACTAACGTAGAAGGATCACAAGTTCAAGGCCAGTCAGGTCTACACATTGAGACCCTGTCTCAAAAAGGAAGGCACATGGAAAGGGAGAGAGAGAGAGAGAAAGAGGAAGAAAGAGGAAAAGAAGCAGTCCTAAGTAGAGGCTAGAGAAATGACTCAATCAGTAAAACGATAACAAGAAGATATGGGTACAGATCCCTAGCACCACATAAAACTCAGGCATGGCAGTGCACACCTATAATCCCAGTGTTGGGAAGGTACAGGCAAGAGGATCACTGGAACTCACTGGCCAGCTAGCTTAACCAAATCAGTGAGCTCCAGGTTCAGTGAAAGACCCTATCTCAAAAACTAGATGGACAGTGACTGAGGAAAGCAGATGCCTTTGGCTTCTGGTCTCCATGCTTGGTAAACACATACACATATCTACATGCATCTGCATGCACAGGTAGAGATGCACAGGAACATGTATACACACATCCACATACACCACACATACATACAAACAAACAAAACAAAAACAAAAACAAAAGAAAAGAAAGGCTAAGAGGGCGCACATTTTGAGCAAAATAATCACATGTTCAGGGGCCCTGGCACAGACAAAGAACTGTTAAAACACTGATGTGCTGTGACTAGGTGTGGAAAGATGTGATTGAAAAGGAAGGAGCAAGATCACAGGGGGACACTGGCTTCATCGACACTTTGTGTTTTATTCTAGACCATTGACATATGGGAGGAATGACCAGATTTCCATTTTTGGCTCCATGTAAAGAAAGAATTAAAGGAGAAGCTCCAGAAAACTACAAATAAGGGGTGTATAACTTGGAAATGACTGTTTTTCTGTCTTAAACATTATTGATTTCATAAAAACAATTTGGGAGGATCAGGGAGGTAGCTACGTGTGGCCTAACACACACAAGGTCCTGGGTATGATCCCTAGCACCGATGGGGTAGGGAGTCAGGGGGTGAGGAAGTGCTCGTTACACTAAATAGCACAGTTTAGAATATATATGTGTGTGTGTCTGTGTCTCTCTCTGTGTGTGTGTGTGTGTGTATGATTTACCTGGTTTATCAAATATTGAGGTAATAAACATTAAAAGAAAACTTTTATCTAATTAAAATAGTTTTGAGGGATCATGAAAAAAAAAGAAATCAAGGAATAATGCTCATAGTATCAGAATCTTTAGGCCTAGGAAAACATTGTCAATAAATTTATCACTAATGACTGAGGTCACCTGAAAGAATATTTCACAGTGCCTCATTTCAAATGTTTTTCATTCCATACTAAACATATTGTGTGATAAAGTAGAAGAAAAAATATTGAACATAAAAATCAAATATTATAACCAAAATTATTTGGCAACTGCTGATCTGTCTTCCACAAAAAAGATAATTAAAAGTTAACTGAATATCTTTCTAAAGAGCTTCTTGTTCTGCCTATGTTAGATACTGAATACCTCCAGGGAGACAGCAAAAGAAAGTATTTTCTAGCTATACACCATCAAGGACAAAAGTCAGACTAATCAAAACATCCCCACCAAGAACTCCCGGACATCAACTTATAATTCAGTAAAAGAATATTCAGCATATGCAGCCTTGATCTTCATGAAATGGCTTCTCTGTCAAGAATCTTCCACTTGCCATTCAAAGTGACTAATCTAAAAAAATGCTGAAAATGATGCAATGCATATTTTTTTCCTTTCAGATAATAATATCATTTTGTAAGCGAAAAGCAAGTGACAGAAAAACACCAGTTACCTTCATAATTTGTTAACAAATACTATGATTCTATAAAATCAAGATGTGAAGGTAATTGTTCTTTAAAATATCACTGGGAATTAGGACATTTATAAACACATGGCTTAATAACTTAAACAAAATAAGGCTAAAACTATTTTAAACAATGAATAGTCATCCAAGAGTCTTCAGTCAAGTTAAACATTCTTCTCACATAAATTTCGACATAGATTTAGCCCTACCATTCTGGCAAAGTATTATGCTCTAATAAGAAGTATCCTAATCTTCACCCAGCAATATTTCCAGGCTGATATCATTATTCTCATTTCCCTGAATAATATCCATACTCCAGGGCCATCTTCTTTCTCATATTCAATATCATGCATGCTTGTATCAAGGTTCTTTTCTTCATATCCTGTCACAGTATCAATCACTGCCTCCTGTCCACTCAATCCACTTTTGATTTATCAGCCGCCGTCTTTCTGGACTCCATAACTCGACCCAAACCATTTTAACAAGACATTGACAAATAGCACCCAGTATCACATCAACCTGTTCCACTTAGTAAACTAAGAAACAGTAACTGTGACATCTCTGCATAAGTATTCCATTCTATTCCCCAGACTGATGTATATTAATGAGGAGATGGTATTTGAAATGCTTCTTCCACATCAGCATCTAATATGATCAAATTAGGAAATGGGATGATTTATTAAATTTTGTAGAGCTGAAATATTTCTTTATATCGCTGTATGTGTGGTTTCAGAAAGTGAGCTGTTACTTTCAATTTTTCTACTGAAGATGTGCCTGCATTTCACAGACGAATTATTGTCTTTAAAAAGATTGCAAGAAGGCAAAATGTTATTAAGCAAATGCTCAGTAAAACAAACTAAATCAGTTTTAAAATTCCTAATTTAATGTAAATCTTGGTTGTTTCACTGAAATTCAGTTTGTGATCTTATTAAGTCATATTTGCATCATACTGTCTTGCTGTAGGACAGTTTCAAATTTATAGCATTACCAAGAGGTTTCACTTCTTGACTTTTAAGATATGTCCTCAATAAAATGAAATAATTGCTCTCTAAGCACACATTTTGTTCTGATTTTCAGACATAAGACAAAATAGAGATCAATAGGTTAAAAAAGCAAAAGAAGGCAATCAACCATTTACATTATTTCTATAATTTTTATAATTAGATGTTAAAATATTCTTTGTAAATGTTCTGTTTTAAGTTTAATAACCATTTCATGGGCAGATTAAACTATAAAGGGGTTTAAGTGGATATTTAATATGGTCACAATAAAACAAAAGCAGAAATGAGAAGGAATAAATGAAACACTCGTGTGTTCCTTAATTCTTTCCTCACCTTGTTTCTATTTTTAGGTATATACATGCTCCAGGGGTCAAACTACTCACTTCCAAACCAAAGAATTCCCAAGTTTAAAAGACACATTTAAGTCTGACATCAGCACACTGGTCCTATCATCACTTGATAGTTTTCTAATGGCACCTCAGTGATTTCTTATTCATGAACAAATTAATGGATTGCAAATATATGAATACAAAGAGGTTTTTACTTTATTCATTGATTATAAAATCGCTGTTAAAACCGACAGAGCTATGAGGAGAAAATATTACAAAACAAGAAAAGAGAAGGTGACCCGATCCAAAATTGTGAGCCCGGACATTTACTTAGATCTTATGTAAGTAAAGATAAGTTATTTGTTCACTTTCACATGAAGTGATGCAATATCTTACAATTTTAAAGAGGTTAATCCAATTTTAAAATGAAAAAATCAATATTGTTCAAATTGAAGAAAAAATATAAAGAATGCTATATTTTTAAGATGCAATCCAATCTTCTTCCTTAATACTCAAAACAAGGATACTAGACAAAAGCAGATGATGAGAAATTCTGTCCTGTGTTCCTTAAAGGAACAGAGAACATGAGAATTAAACATTTTCTAAAAGCTTGTTGACACTAAAATCCAATAAAATAGAAGTAAATTCATGAGTATGTTATATAGTGGGCAGTATAAAGAATTAAAAAATGCTTTATGAAAACAATATTAATGCTGATCTTTATAGTTTACAAGTGACTTTTTTTGTTGTTGTTGTTGTTGTTATAGTGATTGTTTTCTGGGAAAGCTTACATAGCCTGAGCTGGTCTTGAACTTGTGATCCTCATGCCTCAGCTTCTAGAGAGCTAGGATTATGAGTGTATGCCACTAAGCCCAGGGACAAAGCCTTTTCTTTTTTTTAGCTTTGAGTTTTGAGGCGGGGTCTGACTATGTAGCTCTAGCTGACCTGGAATTCACTATGTAGACTAGGTAACCCAGAACATGCACCAACATGCCCAGCCAAGATTTATTTTTTATTTTACATACATGTGCAAGTTCCTGAATGTATGCAAATATACCACATACATGCCCTGGTGCCTACACAGGCCAGAAGAAGGCATCCGATTCCCCAGAACTAGAGTTACAGGCAATTGTGAGTAGTCTGATGTAGCTGCTGAGACCCAAACCCAGGTCTTCTGGAAGAGCAGCAAATGCTCTTAACTGTTGAGCCATCTCTCCAGCCCCCTCAAAGTACTTTTGAAACAAATTTTATTAAATAAGTACATTTTCTGAAATTATGTTGTACTCTTCTTCCAATTAATAAAATGGTATCATTTGTTCAATCTGTAATACTACTAATGAAATTTTCCTAACTTTCTCTAATATACAATAATCGATATCTTCCCTACTATCACATGTATAGTCTACAGGATGCATTTTTCTTTCTTTTTTCTTTCTCCATTTACATATGTGAACATGCAAGCAGAGGCTGGAGATGTCAGGATCACCTTCACTCACTCACCTATCTTATTCACTGAGGCAGGGTCTCTCAATCAAACCCAAGCTCAGCCATATGGTTAGTCTTGCTACCCAGTTTGCTCTAGTAATCCCATCTCTGCCTTCCAAGGCTGGAATTACAGGTGAGCCACCAGGTCCACCAGGCACTTATGTAGCTTCTAGAGACCCAAATTCCTGTCTTCATGCTTGGTGCAAGTGCTCTGAACACTGAGCCATCTCCCTTATCCAAGATGCATTATTTTAAGACTTATCTGAGGATGTAATTACCGTACATCACACTCAGGAAAAATATATTCAGTTTCACTCTATGTGTTCAAAACAAAATACGCCTTTATTGAAGAAAATGATTCAGGCAAATGAGCTCAGAGAGTGAAGATCAAGAAGTATTTGTATGGGAGTTTCCAGGTGATGGTGAAAATTGTTGATGTAAATCTCTCAAAAGCATCTACACACGAGTCTCTGAATATGATTTAATAAATTACATTACTAATGCAATTGTAGTAATTGTACTGCATTATCTCAGTTAGGTAATAAAAAGAAAATCAGAGCTGGCGAGATGGCTCAGCGGGTAAACCTGCTGCCAAGCTTGAACCCATGTGGTACAAGAGAACCAGTTTCCACAAGTTGTCCTCTGATGTGTGTGCGTGTATGTGTGTGTGCACGCATGTGTGTGCGCATGCATGCACCATGCACACACATACACAATAAATAAAATGTAATGTTTTTTAAAAAGGAAAAGAAAATCGTAACCGACATGTTAAGAGCACCTCTGTAATCCCATTACTCATGAGACTAAGGTGGAAGGATCACTTGAGTTAGGAGTCTGAGGTCAGCCTGGGCAACACAGAGACACATTCTTGCAAAAACAAAAACTATGAGAAGAAAATCAAGTTGACCATGAAATTAATCTTCAATGAATAGAAATGGCTACCAAAGTCAGACAAGTAATCAAAAGGTGAAGGTGAAAAGAAAAAAAATCTTACAAAATAAACCATAATTTGTCTCAACAGAAAGCAGCATTTAAAAATTAACACCATTTAATGCAAAACAAACAAATGAAAAAAAAATGCACCACTTTTTCAGCAAGTGAGAAAGATTCTTTTTCAGGAAACCAGTTTAAAAAAACAACACCTATAGCTAGCATTGTATTTAAAGGTGAAAGAGTGAATGAACATTTTCCTATGATAGAGAAAACGGAAAGAACGTCCACACTCACCATATGTTTTTCAACATTAAAATGTAAATGTCCTAGACATTAAAATGAGCCAAGTTAACAAGATAAATTGTGCACAGCTCACACAAGGTAAGTAAAATCTTTACTTTTCAGGTAAGAAGATTTTTCATAGGCATCTTCAGGAAATCCAGTAGAACTACCAAGAGCAGTGGGACAGCAGGCCTCCAACAAGTACCCACAAATATGCAAAGCAGGGACAAGACACAAAAACACATAACACATACAAAGTATACAATACAAAATCAATCTGATTTCTACACATTGGCAAATAATTGGAAAATGAAATATTAAAATAGTTCCATTTTCGTTTCCTTTTCATACTGATTTGGTTCATTATTTCATAATTTAAAAGAAATGAAATACATTTATAGAAAATTGAAAATGACAAGCTAATATCAACTACAATCTCATGCATCTTTCAAATTACTACTCAAAATATATTTTAAAAATGAATTCTTACCTATCCTAACTCCAGTCCATCCCTGAAGTGGCCATTGTAAAAAATCGTCATATTTTTGTTTTAGGGGGAGGGGGCTTTTGTAGTTGCTCAGGGAGGGAATTGTTTTGTTTTGAGACAGGGTCACATGTAGCCCAAGTGGTCTTGAACTCACTAAGTTGAGAATGATCTTCATTACAGATCCTTCTGCCTCAGCCTCTCATGTCCCCCCGGCTGGAACTATAGGCATGCACCATCACATCCAGTTTATTTTTCCCTATTCGTATCAATGCATAAGTCCATATAGACACATACACATATTTATGTTCTTTTTTATTTGACGTTTTGATTTCATTTGAATTTTTTGAGGCAGTCCCCTGTAGCTCAGACTGGCCTCAAATTCCTCACTATACAGCCAAGAATAACTTAAATTCCTGATCCTCTTGTCTCCACTTCCCAAGTGCTACAATTTTAAGCATGAGCGAACATGTGCAATATAAATCTTTTATTAAAAAGTAGGTACAGGGGCTCGAGAGATGGCTCAGTGGTTAAGAACACTGGTTGTTCTTGCAGAAGACCCGGGTTCAAATCCCAGCACCCACATGGCAGCTAACAACTGTCTGTAACTCCAGTCCCAGGGGATCTGACAGCCTCTTCTGACCTCTGCGGGCATTGCACGACACAGGTGCACTTACCTACATGAAGGCAATACACGCATACACATAAAATAAAAATAATAAATATAATTTTTAAAAAAGTAGAAAGAAGTCAGCTTTCAATAGCATAAAAATGTGGAAACAAATATAACAAAATATGCATGCTATATACTAATTGTTTATGCAATCTAAAAATGCACATGTTGAAATGCTAACCTCTTAGGTGGCAGTATATGGAGATGGGGCCTTTGGGAAGGAATCACTTATGGAGAGTCAAACTCTCACAATGGGATCAGTATCCCAATAAGAAGAGACGAGGTAAAGGTTGCTTCCTTTCTCAGTACTCTCCACCATAGGCAGAAATAAAGCAAGAAAATGGTCAGCTATCACCCACAGAAAGAGCCCTCACCAGAACCCAACCATGCAGGTTCTAGAATTTATTGTTTGTTTAAACCACCTGTAAAGTACCTGGTCAAAGCAGCCCTAAAACAATGTCAAAGACATTGACACTGAAAACTACACTGCTGGGAGAAACTACAGATATGTTAAGTAAATGAAGATATACAACATGTTCAAAAATTGGAAGACCCAATCTGCTACGATGGCAATTCTCTTCATTCTGACTCAGTGAACTACTACCCCTCAAATTCCAATAGTCTTCTTTGAAGAAATTGTTAAGCTGATTCTGAAATGCAAACAACAAAGCCTATTTTCAAGACTTACCATAGAATCATAATAATAAAAACTGTATAGAACTGGTACAAAAATAGAGGAAGTGAACCAAACTGACATCATGACGTAGAATCTCACTCATATAGTCAATTAATTGGGTTTAGGGGTTTTGTTTTGTTTGTTTTGGTTTTGGGGCTTTAGGAGTGGGTTGAGACAGGGTCTCACTATGGAACTCTGGCTGGTCTAAACTTGCTGTGTAGATCAGGCCGGCCTCAAACTCACAGAGATCCACCTGCCTCTGTCCCCCAAGTCCTGGGATTAAAGGCATGCACAACTAATAAGCCTGGTTAATTAGTAAGAAAGTGAAATACTTAAGCTAATAGTGCGAGACTACTATGCAAAAATAAATGATCCTAAACCTCTACCTCCTACCATCCACTCACAACATTTAGACATTAAGCAAATGATAAAGTAATTACTGCAAATGAGATACTTGAAAAAGCAAAAGTCTACAAATCACAATATTTACAGGCTGAAAAAAATCCCTCTCTGAAGATACCGATAAACTGCAAAAGGAAAGATGGTAGATTTGCAGGCTAAACCTGGCACCTTACCCAAATAAAGTGATGCCACCAGTGACAGCAGTATCATGAACCCTTGATATCATACATTGAAGAACACATATCACTTCTTGACAGTCTAACCCAAAACACATAACTCATTCTAGTCACAAGAAAAGCTCACACAAACTCAAATTGAGGGACACTCTACAAAGTAAAAACATAAAGTATTCTTCAAAAGCATAAAGGTTATGAAAAATTATGGTAACCATTTTTAATTTTTTTATTTAATAACCACATGATTAGAAGAAGCATTTCATTACAGCTTTAACATATTCAGTAACACATTCCAGAGCAAGGATACATCTCTTTCAAAAGTGGCTGTAAATTTTTAGGTTCACAGTTGAATAAATACAGTTATACAATATTGTACTCAGTATAAAGTCTGTAAGACATAAAACTGAAGGACGTAACAACTTTTACAGTAAGGACATTCTTTGGAAAAATGATTTTACTTAACCTTACAACCCAAAACTTATATCTTAGCTGCTTATAATACAGACAAGATCTCCAAGCTTGTCTCCTCTTATGACCTGATCATAGGGCCTTAATCCCTTATAACCCTTCTTTGTTCTTGATTGAAAATAATGTTTGAATGGGTCTGGAGAGTTGGCTCAGTGGTTAAGAACACTGGCTGCTCTCCCAGAGGACCTGAGTTCAGTTCCCAGCACGCTCATGATGGCTAAAAATCATCCAAAACTCCAGTTCCAGGAGATTTGACAGCCTCTCTGGCATCCACATGGAGCACTTACACATATGCAGGCAAAACATTCATACAAATAAAAAATGTGTTTATGTATTTATTTATATATAAACACTGCAAATAGCACTTAGCTCAAGAGAAATTGGTAATATGTTTATGATTACATGTTTGTCTAGGACTAGATATCAGAAAGGACAAAATTTTCTGATAAGGATCCACTTTTAAAAGATGGATGAAACAGTCTCCATAAAACAAACAGCGTTCCCTTGTTTCCCAGAGAATTCTGAAGGAACAGGTTTTCAGCAGTTCATGGCTACTCCTAGTCCTAAAATGGATGCTAAAAGTCAATCTATTTTTTTAATCAAGGCATAATAGTAATGTGGCTTAAACGCTACAAAAGATTAGCAAAGATTGAGGAACTTTCTCAGGCTGGGAAAGACCAAGAAGAGATAACACTAAATGCAAAATAGGATCTTGGACTGAATCCTGCAACTGAAAAAGAGCATTATTGGGAAAACTCATGAGATTTAAATGAGATATGTGATCTAGTTATTAGTGCTGCTCATCTCTATTTTTTAACTGCAGTGAGGCGGTAAAAGGGATATATGAGAATTCTGTTCTGTTTTTTGCAACTTGTCTATTAGCCTAAAATTAGTTTTAAGTTTTTTTAAATGTTTTATTTATTTTTATGTGTATGAGCATATTGCCTGCATGTGTGTATGTGCACCCATGTCCTGCAATGCCCACAGAGGTCAGAAGAGGGCATCAGATCCCCTGGAACTGGGGTTACAAATGGCTGTTAGCTGCCATGTGGGTACTGGGAATCAAACCTGGGTCCTTGGCAAAAGCAGTCAGTGTTCTTAACCACTGGGCCATCTCTCCAGCCCCAGTTTTAAGATTTTTAAAAAAATTTTAGGTGTATGAGTGTTTTGTGTACATGCATGTTAAGTGCACCAAGTATACATAATGCCCATGGTAATTAGAAAAGGGTGTCAGAAACCCTGGAACTGAAGTTACTGGTGGTTGTTAGCTGCCATGTGGGTGTTAGGAACAGAACCCAGGTCTTCTGCAAGAGCAGTCAGTGATCCTAACCACTGAGCCACCTCACCAGCTCCTTAAGATATTTTTAATGACTATAAAAATAACAAAAAGAAATAATTTGGGGCTGGAGAGATGGCTCAGCAATTAAAAAGCACTGGCTGCTCGATTCCCAGGTTTGATTCCCAGCACCCACATGGTGGCTAACAACCAACCTTAACTCCATTTCCAGGGGCTCCAGCACCCTCTTCTGGCCTCTGCTGGCATTATAAAACATGGGTGCACTTAAATACGTGTAGGCAAAACACTCATACATATGAAATAAAAATAATGCATTTTAAAAAGTAATATTGAAGCCATGCGTGGTGGTGCATGCCTTTAATGCCAGCACTTGGGAGGCAGAGGCAGGCAGATCTCTGTGAGTTCAAGGCCAGCCTGGTCTACATAGTGAGTTCCAGGTCAGCTGGGGCTACAGGGAGACCCTGTCTCAAAAAAAAAAAAAAAAAAAAAAAAAAAAAAAAAAGTAATATTGACAATAAGGACAGCAAGACATCAGAACCAGAAATGAAAAGTGAGATACAGCTTTACTGAAACAGGCATGAAGAACCATTCTGCTGCACCTCCCTCTCCTGCTAGCTGGCAACCTCAGCTCAGCTCAGAGCTTTAAGACGGAGGCACGTGGGGCTAGAGAGATGGCTCAGTAGTTAAGAGTACTGGTTGTTCTTGCAGAAGACCTAGGTACAATTCCCAGTACCCACTTGACAGCTAACAACCATCCATAATTTCAGTTCCAGGGGAACCGACACCTTCTGACTTCTGCAGGCATTGCATGACATGGGTGCACCTACCCACATGCAGGCAATACACTCATACACATAAAATAAAAAATGAAAAAGGAGGAAAGCACAAGGAAGAAGAAAGGAATGGAATGTACATCCAGTATTTTGACCCCAAGAGACAGGCAAGTACTAATTAAACCAGTTTGAGATCAGTGAAAAGCAACACAGAGGAGAGTAAAGCTACATCACCTGAGGACCTGAGAGAAGCTGGCTTTTCTTGTATTGGGAGAAGACACCCTTGAAAATGACAGAGAAGACTGGAGCTCATGCTCCCAACATTCCATCATTTTAGAGAGCTACCAGAGCAACAGTATCTGTAATCTCCTATTTAAAAAGCTGATGTACTGCATTTCTACAGGTCAGTAAAAGCAAACGAAGGATGATAGGTTGCAACCAAAGCATCAGAGAATATCCACTAATGCAGATACCTGAAAGAACAGGAGAACATAAGCCCTGAAATAGAAATTAGCAAATATCTCTACGGAGAAAATCACATCTAATGCTCAAAAGCTGCCCAAAAATTGACCAAAAATCTGCAGAAGCCCCTGGACTATTTAGATAAATTGACTGGTACAGGACTTCCACTGTACAAAGCCAGTCCACAAATAGAGAGAACTGTCTTTTCAGTTGCATAAAATGTAGCAAAAAAAAAAAGATACAAAGAAATAAGGAAACTTAATTCAATCAATAAATCTACAGAAACCATCCTAAAGAAACAAACCTAAATGGTTATTGGGGGAAGGGGAGTCATATTCCCCAATGGTGTAAGCCACTGGTAAGCTGCCCTTGCTCAGGTAAATAACGCCAACTCATGCTCATGAAAGGAACCCTAAATAAATTCAGACAAGCACACCAAAAAAAAAAAAAATTATAGATGTCAGTCACGGTAGGAAAAGCTATAATCCCAGCATCTGAGAGGCAAACAGGAAGATCATGACTTCAAGGCTTACTTGTTGCAGCAAGTTCTAGGACAGGATGGACTACAGACAAGGTTGTCTTTTTAAAAAGGAGGAAGGAAGAAGAGAAGGAGGAGAGACAAGGCCTTCAAACAGGACAGCAGACACAGTAGGACACATCTCTAATAACAGCACTTAGGAGAGTGGGTCAGGAAGATCTTCATGAGGTTGAGATGAGTCTGTATGTGTGGCGGGGGGGTTGTTTGAGGCAAGAACAGCAAAAATAATTATGAATAAAATGTAAGAGATATAGGCGATATGAGCCAGACAAATATGTATATTATGGGAATTCTAGAAAGAAAGAAAACTTTATTTGAAGAAATAATGGCTGAAGCTTTTCTAAATCTGACAAATGAGCATCTAATAGACAGAACTGCCAACTAAACATACCAAGACAGAGTAAAACTGTTCTACAAAAATAAGAGCAAGTACTTCCAAGATAAACCAAAGTTGAAGTTCTTCACTACTAAATCCACCTTACAACAAACACTGAAAGAACCCGGGAAGTTGAAACCAAAGGATACTAGGCAGCAACACAAAAGCACAGGAAAAGTAAAGCTCAATGGGAAAGGTAAATATAGACAAATGGAATATAATATGATATGATGTATAAAATAATTTTGGTGGTTTTGTATTTTTATCTTTTGTTTTGTTTTTTGATGCTGGGAATTGAAACCAGGGCCTCACACATATAAAACGCATGCTTTATTACTGAGCTACATCCCTAGATCCTGTCAACAGCACTTTTAATTCTGGCACAGAATTTCAATGATAAAATCATAAAAACTGAAAACAAGTATGTATGTTAATAGATATACTGAGATGTAAATTATGATATCAATAACATCGGATAAAGACATGGAGATGTGTAAGTCGTTTTGTATGTAACTGAAGTTGCTTTAGCTTAAAACATGTTTTTGTCAGATGTTGCTATAAGCTCCATGATAATCACAACACAAAGAAATGTACTTATATAAGATACACAAGGAAATAAGAAATCAAAGCCTATCAGTACCAAAAGAAGGTACAAAGGAAAGTGGCAAAGAACAAAAGAGGGTCAAAATACTCAAGTAGAAAATAATTAACAAAATGATAACAATGCCTTTTTCTATCTATAATTACGGTTTTTTTAAAGACAGAGTCTCATGTAGACCAGGCTGGTCCTGAACTCACTGCGTAGCAGAGGATGACCCTGAACTTCTGTCCCTCCTGCCTCCAACCTCCCAAGTTCTGAGATTATAAATGTGTGCCACCACACACAGTTTTATGGGGAACTAGAGATAAAACCTAGAACTTCATGCATGTTAGGCAAATACTCTACCAACAGAGCTATGTCCTCAGCCACTGTAATTACTTTAAATATAAATAGGTTAAATCTCTACAAACAAAACTGTAAATAAATAGATTAATATGACAAGAAGCAAACAATTGCACTCTACAAGAATCAAGTCTTATGTTACTGTAAACCTGGTCAAAAACCCACTGTTGGGGAGGTCATGGGCCTTAGGAGGGGAAACTCATCACTACTGTTCTGGTAAACTGAAATGGAGCCAAACAGCATTCTAAATATTAATGTTTACACTATTCATACCCATGAACAATGGCTACCCTCAGCCTTCATCACAGAAGCTTCTCTTTGCACCCAACTACAGTGAATACAAGATAGCACTGCTCAAAGCACTAGGAATAAGTGATGGTCCAGGGCTCAGTCCTAAACAGGACATTTATACCATCCTATAGAAAGCACAGTGAGCACTGCAGAAGAGGGAGCAAACAGAATGTATAGGCCCAAAGATATAGGGAGAAAGGCTCCAAGTTGCTATCTTCAGAGCAGGACAGAGCCACTGTAATCATGAACTCACAGCAGCTGTGGCTGCCTCTGCTGGGCCTACACAAGACTGGGCAGGTCAACAGCTAATCATATGATGATGGTGGAGCAGTTCATGGGACCCTACCCCTCCCTGCCAAACTACTGGTTTCTGATGGATTCTGGGAGTGCCAGGCATTACTTTTAGTTGTGCACCCAATGGTGAGTTCGCCAGGCTCCAATGGGTACTTTCAAACCTATGGCAACACTGGCAATCCTGGTTAAAATTAGTGGATCACAAAACAAAACAAAAATACATGACGGTGGGAAAGTGACTTGTAGGGAGGAGGGAGTGATGACCAGGAGAGGAGGGAGATAAAAGAAGGTAGGGGTGAGAGTAAGCAGAATGTATTATATAAAAATATGATTGAAGAACAAATGTAATCAATAAAAAAAATGCCTTAGATATAAAGACATCTTGAACAAAGGATGGAAGCAGATATTCAATACACATCGTAACCAAAAAGAACAGACGTAGCCATACTTGTGTCAAATGGAAAATAGAAGTCAAAGACTGTCACAAGAAGAAAAGAATATTAAATAATGATAAATACGTCTATTCAGTAGAACAGAACAATTTTAACCACACATGCATTTAATATCAGAGCACCAAATATATGAAGCAAATACTGAAAAAAATTTGAAGAGAAAAATAATTAGTAACAATAGGAGGAGATTTTATTACATTTGTATTCATTTATTTTGTGGGTGTCTTATGTGTGGGGTATCCACATGCCAAGCTGTGTGTGTGTGAAGGTCAGAGGACAACTTATGGGAGTCAGTTCTCTCCTTCCATCATGTGGGTCCCAGGGATCGAACTTAGGTCCTCAAGCTTCTCATCAACCCTCTAAGCTATCCCACCAGCCTGTAGAGGGATTTTAATATTCCACTTTTGATAATGGATGGAAACCTTTAGTATAGCATGTATAAATATGTGTAGGAAATAAACTGTGATATAGTCACCATTCAAAAACAAAAAGTGAAAAGAACTGATACAGAAATGAAAGCATTATGCTAAGTTAAAGAAGATACAAGCAAAATACTACTATTATGGTTACACATACATAAAATTCTCAAGTAAAAGTGTGGCAGATCCATACTACAGAATACTGCTCAACAATAAACAGGAATGAATTACCAACATATACAACATAAATAAATCTCAAAAGTATCAAGGTTGATAAGAAATCTTAAACAAAAAAATGTTTAAAGTATATATTGTGTGACTCCACCTATGTGAGTGGAAAGAAACCCAGAGTACAGCTACCTCCGATCAGCTTGCAGCAGGCATTGATTAAGAAAAGCTATGAGTGAGTGATCAGAAAATGATAGTCATCTATTATTTTCAAAGGTATATGAATTTTGTCAAAGCTCAACAAATGTATACTTACAATTGTGCATTATAATATATATATGAATTTTACCACAAAAATTTCAAAGACTTTGTTTTCAAAAGAAAATATCTGCAAAATATTGAACTCTATGATAAGATGCTAAAGTATTTAAAGGGAAAGCATACTGATTTCTAAAACTGGATGAATTAAGAGACAGAGAGGAACAAATGGTTAGGCATGTGATAAAACAAAGATAATGGAAATATCTAGGTAGTGAATATGAATATTTACTATAAAATTATTTAAACTTTGCTATATACTTGAAATTTTTAATATATTGGGGAGGTCAGAATCCAGGGAATATATTTGAAGCAGTGATTTCAGGAAAATTTGGAGGCTTATATACTTTTACCAACAGAAGTTATACATAAATAAAAATAAATTCCCAGCTCAAACATTAGGAAATAAAAGTGCTGGCAAGATGGCTCAACTGCGAAGGGGACTTGCCGACAAGCCTGAGTTCACTCCCTGGATAACCACATGATAACTTAGCATAATCTGTGGAAACCACATGGTGGAAGGAGAACCAACTCCCACAAGCTGTCCTCTGACCTCCACACTTACGTATCCATGTCACGCATACATACATACAATGTTTTTTAATAAAAAATGTAAATCATTTCAGTGTTAGTAGCAAAAACAATGAGTATTTCTGCAAGGAACAATGTATTCTAAAATGAAATGGAGATCTTTTTTACAGGTTAAAGAACTCATTCAATTTTATGTCTTACAGGGCTTATACTGAGTTCAAACTGTATAACTGTATTAACTCAACTGTGAACCTAGAAACTTGCACCCACTTGTGAAAGAGATGTACTCTTGCTCTGAAGTGTGTTACTGAATATGTTAAAGCTGTAGTGAAATGCTTCTTCTAATCATGTAGTTATTTAAAATTTTTAAAATTAATGATAAAAAAATAATTCTTCAAAGCATAAAAATTTGCTCCTTAATAATTAGTAGATGTGAAAAACATTACCATTGAAATCTATCTGACAACTTATATCCATGCTCAGATGCCAAGGAGCTCAGAAAGTAATCAACTGTCACTAGTAATAATCAGGTATATAGAGATTAGACAGGCACGTGCAAACATCTTAGTGTCAATTGCATTAAAAATGAATTTTTCTGTATGAAACTGTGTATTTTAATAATGAAAAAAAAGTTAAAACCTCATTTAATGTTATGTCTTATAGAGTTTATACTGAGTACAATATTGTATAACTAATAATTCAACTGTAAACCTAAAAATTTACAGCCAATTTTGAAAGAGATGCATCTTAGCTCAGGAAGTTGTTATTGAATATGTCAATGCTGTTGTAATGAAATGCTTCTTCTAAGTATGTGATTAACAAATAATTTTTAAAAAAAAGAAAAAAAATGTAAATCAAAACAAAGAACAGAATAGGAAATAAGAATAGAGTATTAATTAATAAGGTAGATGACAGGAAAACAGAAGACCTAATTAATCAAAACCTATTCTCTGTTTTTTGAGAGAGGGTCTTCTGCAGGTGGTCTCACACCTGCTAAAGCTGAGGATGATCTTAAACTCCTGATCGTCTTGTCTCTGTCTCCACAGTGCTGAGAATGTAGGCATGTACCATCACGCCTGTCTTTTTGTTGTTGCTGGGTTTTTTTTTTAATTTATAGGTAATCTACTAGCTAATTTAAATAAGAGAAATGTTTAAATATATATAATAATAATAAAGGACAAAAGGAAAATAAACTCGAAAATAACAGAAAAGCAAATCTGAAATCATTAGAGGGAACTTTGTAGACTTCTATGCAAAAAAAAAAAAAAACAAAAAACTTGTATGAAATGGATAATGTACTAGACAAAACAGTTTACCAAAATTAAATCTACAAGAGATAGAATATTCAAGCTGTACAATTTCTGTTAAAGAATCAAGAAAGTTAGCTATGTATCACTCAGCAAAAACCACCAGGCCCAGATGGTTTCATAAATCTATCAAAACATCAAAGACCACTATTCCCAATAGTCCCCACATTGTTCCAGAGCATTAAAAATGAAGGAAAACTTCCCAATTCTCTTTGTGAAGAAAGGACAATGTACATACCCAAATTTAATAAAGGCAGCACAAAAAAGAAAAGACAAATGTCACGTATGAATACCAATGTGAAAGTATGAAGTTAAAAAATTAGTGAACAGAATCCAGTACTTACCAAGAAAATGATTAACAACTGAGGTTTATTCCAGAAATGCAACATTAGTTCCTTAACAGACCATGGGGTGGGGGAATCATGTGTCCTATCTACAGCTGATGAAAAGCCTTCAAGAAAATGCAGCACCCATTTCTGGGGAGGTGGAGGAGGGAGGTAATAGGCCCTCTCTTAAAACAGTAAAAAATATATCCTATAACCCTAGAGATATGAGAAACACTAGAGGCACTTTAAGTAAGAGCACAAGACAAGAATGTACATCATTTCCAGTGCTATTCAACAGTGTCCTAGAGGTTAGAGGCAATGCAATCAGGTAACAGAAAGAAAATCAAAGAATCAGACTTAGAAAAGTAAAATTATTTCTTTTTGAAGACGGAATGATAAACCCTGAAGACATGGTGACAAACTGGAACAATCAAAGAACTGAGTAGCATGGCAGGGAATGAAATTAGTATGAGTTCTGCAGGTTTCCTACATAAAAATAAGAACTAATTAGATATTACCAAAAACACCATTTACACCAGTAAGAAAAACTACTTTGGAATAAACTTAGCAAGAAATGAACAAAATGATCTATGAGGAAAATACTCCTTATAAAAAAAATAAATAAAACCTAGAGTTTGCTCTAAAATAGAACTCAGCACAATCAAGTTGTCAGCTGTCCTTTGCTTTTGGATTTGATAAAATCAGAATAAAATAACACCAAACTTTTACAATGGAACTAGGTGAGCTAATAGCAAAATCCTGAAAAAAAATTATTATTTATAAGAAAAGAGTGAGGAGGTAAGAGAGAGAGGAGAATATCCCTTCCCAACAGTAAAATATACTACAGTGGCCAAGATTTCAAGTAAAACAGACGCAAAATCAAGAAAATGGGCTGTGCACTTTATAAAACATGAGATAACAAAAAACTAATATAATCACAATCCAGAAACTGTATGTGATGGGTTAAACAAAGGAGTTAAATTTTACTTGGAAGAAAAGTTAGAAATCAATAAAGGACTTAAGGAAACAGAGAATTGGGTACATAGAACTAAAAATGAAGGAGTAGGGAGAATTCTCAAAGTGAAGATGATGGTAAAAATTAGAAGACTTATTTTGCTTTCTAACATATGTCTTCATGTTGGCAAAGTATTACATTTTAACTTCTTTCTATATAATGTTATACCTACAAAATTCAGTATCTTCAAAAGAAAGAAGTTGCCTTGCTGAAGGATATTGACCAATTCATCAGATAAAGAAACTGAAAAAATACAAACTATACATCACAAAAGGAGCAAAAATATGTTGCAATTTAGGAATATTAGTGATCCTGATTTAACATATTAAAATGTAGCAAAATATAATAAAAGTTAAACAAAATTTTTTAAAAATTAGAAGAAAGAACATGCTCAAAACAAAGCTTGGAACTCTGGTACACGTGTGATTAGTGGCACATTATAGAGAGCAGTTCATGCACTCAACACATAAAAGAGGGGGTAGTGTCAAATAATAAAAATTCAGAAAAGCTAAACATTTAGACTTTACTGCTATTATCAAGCTTCACAATAATGATAGAATATTTTATGGCTCCACAACAAAATCAGACTGCTAATGAGAATCCTCAGTTGAGGCTAACACTAGACAGAACAAAGCAGACAAGAAGTCAGTTTTTCAATACTGTTTCTATTCTTTTATTTATTCTAATACTCCTCTGTCTAAAAACCTTCACTGACTCTAAACACCTTTCTTCAAGTCCCTCAATATATGGCCCATTCTATTCAACTACATTTTCTAACACTGTCCAAGATTCACAACTCCTCAAATATTATACTATCTATACTGGACCTTGAGCAAGGCTACAAAATGCAGGAGAGATATATCTACATTAGTCTGCTCAGGTTGCCACAGCAAAATACCACAGGCATAAACAAGAAATTTATTTCCTTGGTTTTGTAGGCCATAAGTTCAAGATCAATGGAACAGTCAGTTTATTCCTTCTGAGAACACTCTTCTGTCTTGTAAAGGACAGCCTTCCATGACCTCCTTTGAGCATAAATGCAAAGATCTCTCTTCTGTTTTTTCTTTGCTTGTGTGTGTCTGTGTGTGTGTGTGTCTGTGTGTGTGTCATCTGAATGTATGCTCTGTGTGGGGGGGTCCTTGGAAGACAGAAGATGGCACTGGATCCCCTGGAACTGGAGTTACAGGTGGTTGTGAGCCACCCCATATGGGTGCTAGGAACTAAACATGGGTCCTTTGGAAGTCAGTACTTGCTCTTAACCTCCAAGTTGTCTCTCTAGCCCTTCTCTCTGCTTATAGAGCTACCAGGGCACCAGATTAGGGCCCCACATAAAAATTTCATTCAATCTTAATTACGTTCATAGAAGCTTTATCTCCAAATACAACAGGACTAGAGGGCTTCAACAAATAAATTTTGAAAGCCATAAATATTCGGTCTACATCACAGCATGCTAGTTCTAAAACTAGACTCAAAGTTTGCAACTCCTCCTCTTCCCTCTTCAAATACTTCCACCATCATCTAGAGAATGAGGTGCCACAGCCAGAAACAAATGAAAGACTGGTAAGTGAGGCTGCACTAGATCATCCAGTTCTTGTGAAAGAGACAGCAGCATGAACAGCCCCCCTTAATAATTTGAGAAGAGTTTGTTAGAAAGCAGTAATACTAATAAGCATACCTTCTTGCTCTGCTTTTTGACCTAGACCTTTGGACTCTGTAGGATTTCCCTCGGCCCCTTGAACGACTTCGGCTTCGTTTCCTCCTGGAGCTGTAGGAAGAGCTGCTGCTCGACCTGTGTCTGCGTCTAGAACAGAATCAAGTATCATCTGTAAAGAGCTTCGGTTGTGGGCATTAGGAGAAATCCGAATCGTCTCACTTCTGTTATGCTTCACTCTTTGCTTGAGGCAGATACAGAATAACGAAAATGCTACTACACCTAAACAGTCAGGTGACTGATTCATAACTGGATTAGCTACTATTTAAAATATTATGGGCCACTCTCTCCGACCCGCAGGCCTATCTCTGGGGTAAGTCGATCCATCGCGCCCTCTGAGCCTTGACTCCCCCAGCCTCATTCACCCTCCCCATCTCTCCCACCCTTCTCTCATCCTAGCCTGGGTCTAGTCCCATTCCTTGTCTTGGCACCCCAGGTACGTGGGAAACCACCACTGCTTCCTGAACCTTTGCATCCAGACCAAGTCAGTTCCTTCTCAGGTCCCCAGGAGCACTCTGGGACTGGCCCCACCCTCACCTCCCTCTGCTTCCCTGGGCTGCATGAACCACGAGCCTCTTTCCAGGACGCTGGGGCTGACCTTTCCTCTTCCTGATCCTTTGCCTCCAGACCAACCCAGCTCCTCAGTGCAGTCCCCAGGGGCCCCTGGGGCCACTTCCCACCCCCATCTTCATTTGCATCTCTGGGTGGCATGGCCACCAGCTGCCCTAAACCAGCATCTTTCCTGGGTGCGGCTCCCAGGCCAGTCCAACCCCAAATTCCTGAGGAAAAAATCTTTCCTGGAGGGATCCAGACCTTAGGAGAAAGCCTGAGAGTATCTGATCCTCATCTGACTTGGGCCTCTGTGGGAACTCCTGAAGACAAAAGCAATCTGGCCACTCCACTATAAAATCAAAAGAGAGAAC
>NW_008341872.1:2598429-2599046 GCF_000622305.1 Nannospalax galili | reverse complement strand
ATGTAGGCACTTAGAGCTATAAACTTCCCTCTAAGAACCGCTTTCAGCGTGTCCCAGAGGTTTTGTTGTGTTGTATTGTCCTTTTCATTTACTTCCAGGAATACTTTTATTTCTTTCTTAATTTCTCTTTTGACCCATTCAGTATTCAGGAGTGTGTTGTTTAATCTCCACGTGTTCATGTGGTGATTAGGGCTTCTTGGGGTGATGACTGTAAGCTTTATTGCATTGTGGTCTGATAGAATGCATGGAATTATTTCAATCTTTTTGTATTTGTTGAGGTTTGTTTTGTGCCCCAATATATGGTCGATTTTGGACAAGGTTCCATGGGGTGCTGAGTAGAAAGTATGTCCTTTGGTGCTTGGGTGGAATACTTGGTAGATGTCTGTTAAGTCCATTTGATATATGGTATTGTTTAATTCAGATGCCTCTCTGTTAACTCTCTGCCCTGTTGACCTATCTGATGGAGACAGTGGGGTACTGAAATCCCCTACTATTAATGAGTTGGGATTAATCTGGATCTTAAAGTCCTGTAGTATTATTTTTATGAAGTTGGGTGCACCAGAGTTTGGTGAATATATGTTCATGATTGTAATATCTTGATTCATTGTTCCTTTATC
>NW_008341872.1:2597834-2598137 GCF_000622305.1 Nannospalax galili | reverse complement strand
TTCTGTTTACATTCTTGATATAGCTGTACCTTTCCACAGTTATACCTTCATTGGATTTCTTTCCACAATCCCTTGTGTATAGTCATTCCTTTCTTCAGCGCTTTGTATTGCTTCCAGAACTTGCTGAATTTCTGATTTTGTGGATATGAATTCTTTCAAAGTGTTCATGTCATGGAAGATTTTCCTTTCCCCTTTGACTATAATAGACATCTGGCTAGGTAAAGTAATCTGGGTTGGCATCTGTGGTCATTTAGAACTGGGAATACTTTGGTCCAGGCTCTTCTGGCTTTCATGGTTTGCACT
>NW_008341872.1:2584400-2596691 GCF_000622305.1 Nannospalax galili | reverse complement strand
CTGGTGGCCGTGCCACCCAGAGATGCAAAGGCAGATGAGGTGGGAAGAGGCCCCAAGGACTCCTGGGGATGACACTGAGGAGCTGGGTTGGTCTGGATGCAAAGGATCAGGAAGAGGAAAGGTCAGCCCCTGCATCCCAGAAAGAGGCTGGTGGGTGGTACAGGCCCAGGGAAGCAGAGGGAGGTGAGGGCGGGGCCAGGCCCAGAAGCAGTGCTCCTGGGGCCCAGAGAAGGCACTATGTTCGTCTGGATGAAAAGGATCAGGAAGCAGTATTGGTTCCCCATGTGTCTGGGGCCCTGAGAGAAGGAATGGGGCAGGACCTAAACTAAGAGAAGAGACTGGTGGGGGAGATGGAAGGGTGAATGAGGCTGGGGTAGTCAAGGCGCAGAGGGCATGATGGACTTACCCCGGAGAGAGGCCTGTGGGTAGGAATGAAATGGAGATCTTTTTTAAAGGTTAAAACCTCATTTAATTTTATTTCTTATAGGGTTTATACTGAGTACAATATTGTATAACTGTAATAATTCAACTGTAAACCTAAAAATTTACAGCCAATTTTGAAAGAGATGCATCTTAGCTCTGGAAATTATTATTGAATATGTCAATGCTGTTGTAATGAAATGCTTCTTCTAAGTATGTGGTTATTAAATAAATAATTAAAAAAAATATTATTGGTCATAGTAGTATATAATTTTTTCCAAATATCATCAGATAGTACAAGAAATAAACCAGTTTATATCTACTTGCCTACAAGTAAACAAAGGATAAGGACAATACACCTGATGTAAAAAAAAACCTTTGGGCTGGGATTTAGGCCTCATAAGTACCTATTAAAAGAAAATTGTTTTATACAACTAAATTAAAAAGACAAAAAAATGAATTCTAAAGAACATTACTGTTATTACTGTTAAAATAAAGATTATGAGATTACCTTCTATCATAAGAATGTGAACGAGGCTGACGATCTCTGGACCAAGACCTGGACTTGGACCGCGATTTCCTTCCACCTTTCTTGCGGCTGTAAGTCCTACTGTCTGAAGAACTGCTTGATGATGACCGTCTTCGGTGTTTCTTTTTCCTCTTGCTTCTGCTTTCTTCTTCAGTGTCTGATGACCGGCGTCCCATTTCTGTAAGAGCACAATAAAGGAATTATTTCCAATTTAGTAACACGTAGGTGAAATTCAAGATAAGATTTTTTTTTTTAAACCCTGTAAGGAAAAAAATTCTTTTAAAGAGAGTCTCATGATGTTGGCCAAGCTGGTTGTAACTCCTGGACTCAAAGTTTTCCTCCCTTGCCTACTGAGATTTGGGAACTACAGGCCCATCTGTACCACCACACCAGCATGCTCTGTAAAACATTTTTTAAAGTAAAATTCTAAAATGTGCTTGTCTTTTTTACTAGATGAGAGAAAGAGCTTTAATACGAGCTTCTAGCATATCAATAAACTCTTTTTACATATTCTGCATAATTAAAATTTACAACAAATATTTTCAAATGTACGTTAACCATCAATCCTGAAGACAGTTCATTATATCAGTTTTCTGGCAATTTAAGTTGCACTCAACAGTAACTATATGCCATTCTGTTTAGTTATTAATCACCCAATCCATTTTTGCATTCCCCCAAAATACAAGACATTTTAGAGCTACAGTTTTCAAAATGGTTCTAAATATTTAAAAAGAAAGAACCTCATCAGTCATCAAGCTGGAACAAGGCATTGTGATCATTTCACTTCTGAAACTGGGGAAAAAATGCTAACTGAATGACCAAAGTTGACGGTGCCTGTGCAAGCAGTCAGCTCTGCCTGCTAACTTGAAGTAAGTGTTGCAGAAATCATTCAGTAATTTAAATAAAAAGGCAACCAGGGCTTCCTGTACACTGTTTGAGACCATTTTAATATAAGTGCACACCTTATAAACAGAAAAAAAAATTTCTTTAAAGTAGTAAGAATGTTGTTGCTTTTTTGTTTTGTTTCTTTTCTTTTTTTTTTTTTTTTTTTTTTTTTTTTTTTTTTTTTTGTCTTATTTTGTCTTGTTTTTAGACAGGGTCTCATAATGTAGGCCTGGCTGTCCAGGACCAGCTGTCCTTGAACTGACTCCCCAGGCTGGATATAAAGCATGTGCCACCAAGGCCAGCTACAAATTTATCTTCAAGAAAAATTTTACATATGTTTCTAGAAGTAGGGTTACATTGTCAAAGGGCATGAACATCCTGGAGTTGGTGGTACACACCTTTAATTCCAGTACTCAGGAGGCAGGGCTAGGCAGATCTTTGAGATAGAGGCCACCCTGGTCTATACAGCAAGTTCCAGGCCAGCTGGAGCTACAAGACAAAGAAAGACAAGGGAAGGGAAGGCAAAAGAAAAGGGAAAGGGAAAGGGAGGAAAGGAAAAGGAAAAAAGAAAAATTCATGGACTGGGGATGTAGCTCAGTTGGGTAGGGTGCTTGCCTAGCATGCAGGAAGCTCCAGGTTTGATCTCCAGCACCTCATAGACCTGGGGTGCTAATGCCTATAATCCCAGCACTTGGGAAGTGGAGGCAGGGAAATCAAAAGCTTATGATCATCTTTGGCTACACAGAGTTGGAGGTTAGCCTTGGCTACATAACACTCTATCTCAAAAAGAAAAAGATAAATTCACGAAGGTTTTATTACAGCATTATTATTATTCGATCACAGAGAAAGTAAATGAGTAAGAAAATACACAGAGAAAAATAAAAAAGAATATCTGTTGTGCAGAGATCACAACTGAGAACCAAAAAGGGAATGGGTCCCTGTATTTCCCAAATGCAAAAGTGGTTTGGGGGATGCATCCTCCAAAAGACAAGAGCAGTTCCTTTCATGCAGAACCAAAGCAGGCAGAATAGCATAAATGCATGTGGCCAATCAAATTGAACCTTCCCTGACCACAGAACTACCACCCTATAAACCCAGCCTCTGCCCAGCATCAAAGACCAATCAAAACTGTCCTCATCTGAATGGCAGGAATGGTTGGACAGCTAGGTTGAAGGTGAATTTCCCTTGTTCCTATTTGAAAAAGCTATTTATTACAGTTTCCTCTTTTTCCTTTTTGACTCTGGAATTTCCTAGATCTTCTCTATATTCCTGGTATGTGAGGCTTGATTCTTTCTCTTTTTGGGAATTGAACACAGGGCCTTTTATATTCTGTGCAACACTCTTATCACAGACCTACGTCCCATGTCTGATTTGGGGGAGAGATATGCCTAGCATATTTCTATTTGAAAAATTCATGGTCTCAGGTGTTTGGGGCAATGCATGTCTTTTAATTCTAGAAATTCACTGATTTTTCTGTTCTTTTGTACTTGAATCCTTATCAGTTGGATATTGAATTGCCTGGGTTGACCTTTTTATATTTTAAAGTCTCAAAAACTTGTTCCATTTTCTTTTTGCCTTCTGTATTGATCCCTTTTAGCCCTATTGTGTCTGTCATTTGTTTAAACTAAGCTCTTTTCTCCTGTCCTCTGAGCATTCCTTTGAATAAAACAGTAATGAAAACTGGGTGTAGTGGCCTACTCCTTTAAACCCAGCATTCAAGAGGCCCAGGCAGGTGAATCTCTGTGAGTTCAAGTTCCAGGCCAACCAGAGCTACTTAGTAAGACCGTGTCTCAAAACATCTATTTATCTATCTATCTATCTATCTATCTATCTATCTATCTATGTATCTATCTATCATCTATCTATCTATCTATCATCTATCTATCTCTGTCTGTCTGTCATCATCTATCTATCATCTCTATCTGAATGAAAAAAGTATGAATGAATTTTTGCTTGAAGTTTTTTTTATATGCTTCTGTTTTGCTATGAGTTGCTTTGTTTCTCTTTTTCAGCCTTCTCTTTACTTTTTGGTGCTGGGAATTGAATCAAGAGCCTCACAGACACTAGCCAGGTGCTGCACACTGAGCTATAGCCTCAGCCCTTGTCAATGAAGACAAAAGCTTTCCTTGCCTGTTTATCTTTTGTTAAACAACTTAACAGAAAGAAATTTTTTAGAAAAAAGTTAACAGAAAGAAATTTTATAGAAAAAAGTTAACAGAAAGAAATTTTATAGAAAAAAAATTACTCTATTTTGTGTTTGGGCTTGACCTCTGTGGGCTTCATTGCAGAGTGGTTGGGTAGGGTCTTGTCATTTCCTTCCTAGGTTCAAGCACTTGCCTGTCTTCTTCCATTTAGTACTGTTAGCTTTTGTAGAAGATTCTCTGATCTCCTTCCTAGGATATACACTTGGCTTCCTAACTTTTACTTAATCCCTTTAACTCTTAATTTGGCATCACTGCTCTTTTTAATGACTGAGCCCAGAGACCTGATTCTCCAGCCCTCCAATGAACCTCCTGCTCTGCTGGGTTTGGAGGTTAGTCACCTGACTGGATGGTGTGGTGAGGAACCTGACAGATTTCTTTTACAGAAATATCAGTTCCCTGTTTTTAGCTTCAAGCCTCATGAGCCTCCTGTAGTATCTAGTGTCTCAAATTCCTGATTTTTGCTGTGTTGTTTTTATAGCTCTAAATTCTTTGTTGTTTCATCGTGATGAATTTATGTTTTTCTTATTCCTTTAATCATGCTATTTATTTATTTATTTATTTATTTATTTATTTATTTATTTATGTCCTGTTGGCCTCAGACTTGTGGCCCTCCTCCTGCCTCTGCCCTCCAACTACTGAGATTACAGATGTGCCATCATTCCTGGCACTTCAGTATGTTTTAAACAAGATAATAAAAATGTAATAAAAAGTCATCTTAAATTAAGTACTTATTTTTGGATAAAGAAAGTTTAAAAGTTCTTAAGGTGAAACAAAACAAAGGAAAAAGGAAGAAAAAGCTATGAAATAAGAAAATGTTATTAGTGAGGGCTGGTGAGCTGGCTCAGTGGTTAGGAGTACTGTTTGCTCTGGCAGAGGAAGTAAGTGGTTCAGTTCCTAGCACCCACATGACAGCTCACAACCACCAATAACTCCATTCCAAGGGCTCTGATGCCCTCTTCTGGCAAAACACTCATACACATAAAAATAAAGTTTTAAAAGTTAGAAAAGAGAGGATGGAGAGATGGCTCAGAGGTTAAGAATGCTGGCTGTTCTTGTAGAAGACTTGGGTTCGAACCCCAGGACCCACATGGCAGCTAACAACTGTCCGTAATTCTAGTACCAGGGGATCCGACAGCCTCTTCTGTCCTCCACCAGCATTGCATGACACGGGTGCACTTATCTACATGCAAACAACACATGCATACACATAAAAATAATAAAACATAAAAAAATTTAGAAAAGAAAGCATTATTATTACCACTGATGTAAGAAAACACACACACAAAAATATTTCTTGAATTTTACAAACATGCCTGAAGTTTTGAATTAGTTCTAGCAGAAGTAGTTTCACTGCAATTTTCTTGGCAATCCTAGCTCATCTGATAATTCTAAAAATAAATCAGTAATTTAACATATTAAAAAAATTATGGGCTGGAGAGATGGCTCAGTCATTAAGATCACTGATTGCTCTTGCAGAGGACCCAGGTTCAATATCCAGCACCCACGTGGCAGCTAACAGCCATCCGTAATTCCAGTTCCGGGGGATCTGACACCTCCTGACCTCCACGGGCACTGCACGATACAGGTGCACTTACACATATGCAGGCAATACACTCATACACATAAAAAATAAAAATAATGCATGTACATAAGTGCATCCATGTTGTGCAGTGCCCGTGGAGGTCAGAAGAGGGCATTGGATTCCCTGGACTAGAGTTACAGATAGTTGTTAACTGCCATGTAGGTGCTGGGAATTGAATCTGGGTCCTTTCTAAGAGCAACCAGTGCTCTTAATCATTGAACCATCTCTCCAGCCCCAGTAATTTAACACATTATTTTGTTTACAATAATGATAGTTAATTTATTTTGAATAATTCTAAAGAAAGATGTGAAGTTTAATGAATTCTGTGCTTTATATTGGAAGATAAGTATTTTAATAAAGACAGTATATTGCACATGAGAAACTAAGTTATAGTAACACAAATAAATTCTGATTAGCTAATTCCTAAATACAAGACACTTACATTCTATTTCTATTTTTCCCTTTTGTTACTAAATATGCAACTGCTACCATAATTACATTGAAAGTTTTTAGAAAAGAAAAATTGATAGAATTTAGAAATAGAAAAAAAAATCCACGATATTGCATCACTTAAATACTGTTAGTTACCTAGTGGGGGAGGAGGAATTGGGAATTATCTTTTAGACTAGAGTAGTAATGGCAAAATCAGAGCTGGACATAGTGGCCTATGCCTATCATCCCAGCACTAGGGAGTTAGAGGTAAGTAGATCTCTGTGAGTTCTAGGGTCAGCCTGTTCTACATGGTGGGTTCAAGGCCAGCCAGGATTACAGAGTAAGACCCTGTCTCAAACAAAACAAAACACAAACAGAAAACAAAGTTTAGATCCTGGGTTGTGGGAGGGATTATTTTAGAGCCATCCTTTTTGGTTGAGGAGACCCATACTGAATTCCCAAAAGAACAGAAATTAATAAACAAACAAACAATGAATTTCTAGAATTAAGACATGCATTGCCCCAAACACCTGAGACCATGACTTTTTAAAATAGACATATGCTAGGCATATCTCCCCCAAAAAATCAGTCATGGGATCCAAGTCTGCGATAAGAGTGTTGCACAGAATAGAAAAGGCCCTGTGTTCAATTTCCAACAAGAGAAAAAAAGAATCAGGCTTCATATACCAGGAATATAGAAAAGATCTAGAAAATTCCAGAGTCAAAAAGGAAAAAGAGGGAACTATAATAAAGAAAGTTTTTTTTCAAATAGGAACAAAGGAAACTCATCTTCAACCTAACTATCCAACTATTCAACCAAATCACTGGTCTAGTATGAGATCAAAGGCACTTTTAGAAATGCAAGGTCTCAAAACTGCATCTCATGCTCACTCTTCTTCAAGAAGTTACCAATAGTGTGCCCCCCCAAAGGAAAGCAGGGGGCAATACAAACAAGTTCAAAATGCCAGTGGTCTAGACGAGATATGAGTAACAGGAAACGACAGCAGACCTGGGCTTAAGAGACACATCAGTAGACAAAGGAAAAAGTCCTTGCCTTCAAACGTCTTAGGTCTGCTGAATGTAGGGGTCTTCAGTTAAGCCACGCATTAGATGCTTGTAGAACTAGAAAATAAGGCTGCTTTTCTAAACGTTTATTTATTTATTTATTTTTGGAAAGCACAGCTATTTGTCATTTGTTATTTATGTCACCATGCTTATTATTTTAAGTGAATTCATAAATATTACACAATTTTCTGCGTGGATTACTAATAAGGTCAAGTATCTAGAGATAGCACAAATAAATCAAAGTTACTGGGAGCACTCAACAATTTTTAAGAGAGTAAAGGGATCTTCAGTCTAAAAAGTTTGAGAACCACTGTTCTAAATTACCTGTAGTCAGCTCTATTCTCTATTCCTGTCCTACTTAATTAATTCCCTAGGTAGGAATAGAGAGGAAAAAAGGGGTGGGGGTGGGGGAGGTGGGGACAACATTCAGTCATACATCTTTTTGGTGACCAAAATCAAATAGGAGGATATAAATTTTCCTTTGCTTGAATTACAAATGATGAAACTCATCCATAATAAAAGATAAATTGATTAACTTTAGACCAGGAAAGTTAATAAAAGCACAAAAATCCTTCCTTGGAGGAGCCAAGTAAAAAATGGATGAAAAAATCAGTTACAAAACTATCCCTTCAAATAACACTTTACACTTCAGAAAAAATATACCAAAGTATCATGAAGCTCATTAAGAAAAAAATGAAAAATCTCAAATTATACTTAGCTTCACTAATTTAGAAAAATAAGTTGAGGGCTGGAGAGATGGTTCAGTAGTTAAGAGCCCTGGCTGCTCTTGCCGAGGTTCATTTCCCAAAACCCACATGGCAGCTAACAACAGTCCATAACTGCAGTTCCAGAGGATCCAAAGCCCTCTTCTGACCTGAGGGCACTGTACACATGTGGTGCACTTGCATACATGCAGGCAAAACACTCATACACATAAAATAAAAATAAATTACATTGACCCTCCCACCCCCCAGGGCTTGTATATAGATTATAAATATATAAGGGAGAAAGGGGTGGCTGGGGAGGGGCTGTGGGTCTAGAGTCTCACTTCCCCTCCATTCCTCCCCTGGTCCCCTATTCCGGGGACTGTTTGTTAAAAAAGAATAATAAAAGGATTAAAATAAATAAATAAATTAATTAATTAATTTTAAAAAATTCTTTTAAGGAAAAAGAAGTGTATACTAACAGAAAATTGGAGATGGATGCCAAACAAACAAAAACATGAAGTCATTAAGAAGACTTAAAGTCACATACTTCCTTTGCTTATGAATAAGGATACAGGAAGTAGTTGTTTAGGTTTGTTATTTTTCCTTTAGAAAACAGGCAAGCAATATAAGAGAACAAAAGTTCATAGATGATAATACGGTTTACAAGTTAATTTCTCCAAACTAATTCATTAGCATATTAAGTGATAATCTTTAACCTTGGATATAAGACCCCTCCCCACAAAAAGGCAGAAAGAGTAAATGGCCAGTTGTGGTGGCATACACCTGCAATTCTAAGGTTTAGGAGGTAGAGGCGGGAGGACTAGGGAGTCCAAAGCCGTTCTAGGCTACAGAGAGAGTTTGAGGCCAGCCTGGGCTGCATGATACACTGTTTAGAAATTGCAAAGCAAAAGAGTAAAAATGAGATAAACAGTATTTAATATACTACGGAATCTGGAAACAAGGAGCGACCCAGGCAAAGGAATTAAAAGAACAGAAGTAAAATTCAAAGGAAATAATTCTGTCACTCCTGTCACAATGAAAAACCTGTAGTTTTTTTTAACAACAAAAAAAAATCATAGGACTTTCCCTCCGACAGTCTGAAAATGCAACCATAAAATATGTCTATAAATGCAGTATAATAACCCTATAACAACTTTTCCAATTCAGAACACAACTCTACATGCTGAATATGCAGAGACTGGGTCAGCAAGGCCAATTAACAGACAAGTGCCAATTGCCTCCATCTTTTTCAGCTTCAGACATTTTTAGCCCTCTTACTGAACTTACAGTAAAAAAGTGCTACCACTTAGCAAGAAATCTCCTTTGCAAAGAAAGTGAATATTCATAAACTCTAAGACTAGAAAGGCTCTCAGAGGATACCTAGTTTCCCCACAAGGTTGTACCTGTCACATCCGCTGCACTCCTTAAAACCTGAGCTCTGCCTTATCCCCTTTACTTAGACCTTTTACATCTAAGTTCAAAGATGGCAACCCTAATACTTTCCTGTGCCAGCACATAGTGTGTGAATTTATTCAACAGCCTACTACTTAGTGGGGACAAAACCGAGTTACTGAAGATTTGGAAATTTTTGTTTTTTTAAAGGGTTTCCAATAAGCATTTAGAAATACAACCCTGACAAAGGAATTATGTTTATATTAGCCTAAACAAGCACATTCTAACTTTACAAAAGTAGTCAGGGTTCTAGGGTAGCTATATGCTCTTGGTCTCAAGGTTAAAGTGCAGAAGTCAAGGAAATTTACACAATGTTTAAAGGGAGTATATTTCAATCCAAGAAGGTCTGTTTGCCCCTGTACCATCTCTCCTGTCAGCAAGAAGTGAGAGCTGGGAAAGATCAGCGAGTCAGAAAGGGAGTTGGATCCCAGGTAGGCAGGAGAGCGAGGGGGGACTTTAAAAGTGCACACCAGACCCCAGCCTCCCTCTCGCTCCGTCCACCTGGAGCTGGAAGGATGCCGCAGGCTACCTCAGTGGGGTAACAGGGAAGCCCCCAGGAGCGCGGATCAGGGACCAGGGACTGACGAGATTTGAGGGGAGTCTGCTAACTCTCCACACCACGTCCCCACGGTGGCCCCAGCTGCAGGCCTGCTCCGACCACCCGCTGTAGCCCACACCCGCGGCCCCCAGCCCACAGCCTGCCAGCTCGGAACCTCCCAGGTGCCGAGGCGCATGCGCACGGAGCCTCTCCGCAAGGCGCGGACCACGGCCCAGCCCTCCGCCAGGCTCCTCGCCTAAGCCAGGCCCCACGCCGCCGGGCGCAAAGGTGGGCCATACTGCGTCTCCTTCGCCGGCGCCGCCCCCAGGCTCTGGATGCCCGCATCACCTGGGTCTACTTTCGAGCTCGCACCTCCGGACGTGCGGACCTGGAAACGTTTCTTCAGACCCCGGTGCCAGCGGCGTCCTCCCTACTAGCTTCAGTTTAAGCTCAGCGCCTTCCTGGTTCGTGCGCCAGGCAGCGTCAGCCGAGCTACAGAGTGCATCGATGCAGGCTGTCGGGCGTTTAGGAATGCCGAGCGAGTAGATTGTCATGCCGCCAATTTTTTGTTTAATGTTTGTTTTGCGTGCTTGCATAATTGGATTTTCTTGTTCCCCAAAAGCAATAAAGGTGGGACCGGAGGTTGTTACTGCCTTAGTAATTGCCGTTATCGTCACAGATGATCAGTAAACATCTACGTCGTAGGAAGTTATGTTTACGACATCCACACGGAGCAAAAATTGCTTAGCTCTTACTGAGGGAGGGGGAAATTCGCTCAACAATAATAAATCATGGGACCGTGCCTGTATAGAGTCGTGTGTGATTAAACTGTAAAGATTTATTTGCAAAAATACATTAAAAATCGGTGTTTCTTTTTACCGGAAGGAGAAGGCATTCAAGGTTGGACCCAAATTAATTTCTCAGATTAAAGTAACTGTTTGATAGAAGGAAGAAATCTGCCCGATGCCAGAAGTTTCTTCTGGAAGAGAAATCAAATATGTAGGTTTTTCAAATTCAGCGACCGAAATTAAAGAAATTCGACATTTTCTGTAACACATACTATATTTTCCTTATATGAAAATCTTTTTTTCCCAATGTTTACTGTAAGAAAGCAGAGCCAAGGAGATAAAACATTAGCCTTGGTCCCGGTATACTATGAAAACCAATTCATTCATAGCTGGATAACCAAGGTAAAGATTTCCATGGACATTTGAAATGCAAATCACCTCCACAATATATTTCTCTTAATTTTTCTGTTCCTTAACTAGCCAGTTTTGAGGGACTGTTTTAAAAACGTAACTGCAAAACTACATGTTTACTTTTAATAATTCAAGAGCTGGGGGGACCCTTGGGGTCCTGAATTTTACTAGAAACTTTTATATCTGTCCACAGGCTGTCAGCTGAGCATTAACCTCAATGATTTTTCTTTTCAAAACTTCTTTTTGATAAGTCTTGTCTTCGGAAAACATTTGTCATTTAATGAAACAACATCATTAGAACTGTGTAGCATTTATTAATATATGATTTCACAACTCCTGATTTTTAAATTTCCTTAAAGAGGAAACATTACCCATATGGGAAGGGAAAAGGGGATTAAAAATGAGGATAGAAAAGAGTTAATAAAGGAGTATATTATATGCATATATGGCTATGTCATAATGAAACCTGTTTATACAGTTATACAATAATAAAATGTTTTTAAATTAAACTTCTTTACACAAGTAGGAATCCATGGTTAGACACCGTAGAGTTCTCATTGCTCCATCTGGTATTAATACTACCATCTCTGTAGTTAAAAATGAGACAAGAAGGTGAAATACTGGGGAAATTTGTTTGTTCAAATTACACAATAGTTGTGTCTGAACCTTCCCTAAGTGCCTTTAAAGTGATGATCTTTCCCTCTAGCTCAGTAGATGGAATATAAGTTCAACTTTAACTCGTGTGCTTAAAAGGAGAAAGAAGTAGCTGGAAAGTCTCCTGGTCCCTTATCAGACTTCTAATAGTGGTTATTTTGAAGGTGTTTGTGAATATGTATTTCAGGACTCTGTTTGAGAGCTCTTAGAATACCATACCAACTTAGCTAAATAATCTTTAAAAGAGTTTCAGAAAGGATGAATATTTTATAATTATTCACTTCTGATGTTAGATTTAAAGATTACAGATAGTAGACCAACACTGAATATGACATCCTGTCTCCAAATTCATATAACTTTGAAGATTTTGAGTGAGTCTCATGGAATAATTAAAGCAAGTGTTCATGTAACTCATTAATTCTTAAATTCTATTTCTATTGAAAGCTAAAGATCTTAAATGTTTGCCCCAAAAGTAGAAAAAAAATGAAATGTTTTCAGAAGGAAAGATAACCCCAAGAGAAAAAAAATAAAACATTTCTAAGAAACTTGATTTTCATCTTCCTTTTATGTGCACGACTTAGTCTGGGGGATATCGAAGTATAACATGACACTATAGTTAGTCTT
>NW_008341872.1:2552730-2584331 GCF_000622305.1 Nannospalax galili | reverse complement strand
GTTAAGTTTGCTTTGATGTTCTAACCAATGAGTGGAAGATACGTATATTAATGGTGTGCGGGTGTTTTTATTTTTACTGAGAATTAGATTCAAGATAATGAAAATATTGTCTTTAACATCAGAAAAATATCAATATTCAAATACTTGAAAAAATGCCCCAAAACTGCACTTAAAAAGGAATATTTGCTTATGCTTTCAAGTAAAAGTAACTTTCTATTTATAACTATTATTTTGTGAGTATATACGGGAATTTGCATAGCCTCAGCTCTCACTGCACGCCTTGGCTTGCAGACTACAGACAAATGGCTCAGGAACATCGATATTCCTTCCACATAAACCATTTCCATAAAAAGGACCCAGAAATATATTTTTAAAATTTTAAATCAGAGAGAGGAATCGAACTTTTTTTGCCTCTAAGAGCCTGTCTTTTTTAACAGACCACGATAAACAAAAACTTAGACGAGGCACAAACAACGTTTTTCGATCTTTTGTTTTTTGAAATTAGAAATCAGGAGGGCAAAACAGAAATCTTCCCAGGATGCTGAAGAGGGGCCCAGTGCAGAGAGTTGTTAGGGGAAAGCGTAAGAGTCCTGAGACCTCAGAGAGGTAAAGAAGTGGAGCTGCGCTTGACCGGGCTGGAAAGAAACACTTTAAAACGGGATCTGTCAGGAAACAGCTGCTCAGGAAACAGTCGGTTAAATCGACCGACCCCTAAAAGCGAAATGTGTCCTCAGAGGAGTCGGCTTTTGACTCCAACACGCGAGTGTGAGTAGTAGGGTGAAATACCCAGAACCGGCTAGAAGCTTGAAGACCCAGGTTCAGCCTGGCTGGAGGTCAGGAAGCTCCTAAAAAGGGGTGCAGGAGTCCCAGACGCGGCAGAGAACCCTCACTGGGGGCAGGCACGTGAAGTAAAGACCTGGTGATGCGGATCGTGGAGCTGCAAGGGCCTCAAGAAGGAAGGGATGCAGGACCAGGATGCTGGGGTGGGGTGCAGGCCCTACAGGCCATAGAGCGCTTACTGCAGGGAAGAGACGAGGGGTCAACAGCGTAGGGCCGAGCTGCTGGGTTGCCTCCGACCCACAGCGAAGCTGGAGTGTCGGCTTCGCGGTGTGAATACACACTGACTTGGATTGCAGCGCACTTGTCAGTTTCCTCTTGGCCCCGCCTCCGAGAAGTCTATCCAGCTCCCCAGTGTTTAACTAAGTCGTGACACCAACGCAAAATCCACGCTTAATTAAATTAATTAGGGATTCTTGTCAATCCTGGATTAATGGCCAAGAGCACAGGCGGCCTTGGCTATCTGAAAACCGGACCGCTGGGGACCGGCCTCCTCTCCCCGCCCCCTTCTGGTCCCCAGCTCTGCCCTCTCACTCCAGCACGCTGGACTCCAGCCTCAATCCTCCTTTCTCTCTCTCTCTCTCTCTCTCTCTCTCTCTCTCTCTCTCTTTCTCTCTCTCTCTCTCTCTCTCTCTCTCTCTCTCTCTCTCCTCCCCACCCCTGGTAGGGGCGCGCCTGCTCCCCGCGAAGGGGCTCCCTCGGAGTTGCAAGGGGAGGTAATTTACTCCGAACAAGGGGCCGCCTTTAGGAAGTATAAATAGTGAGACTTCAAGAGCAGCGTCGCTATCAGATCTGAACTCTCCGCAGGAAGAATTGTCAAAGATCTCAACATTGAACACGCGCGCTCGGGCCGGGAAGCATCAGTTCCCATTTCCCTCCGGCGGCCCCCGCCCCTTCCCTCTTCCTCCTCCCCCTCCTCCTCGTCCTCCTCCTCTTCTTACTTCTTTTTCTCCTTCTACTTCTCCTCTTTCTTCTTTCTTCTCCTCTTTTTTTTTCTTCTTCTTCCTCCTCCTCCCTCTCCTCCCCCACCCCCTGCCCCATTGATGTGTTATTATTGGGGGGGCTGGAGCAGTAAAAAAAGAAGAAGGAAAAAAGAGCGGGGCTCGGCAGGGAGAGGTTGAGCGCGAGGCTGAACCGCGGCTGCAGCGATGGAAGAACTTACTGCGTTCGTCTCCAAGTCTTTTGACCAGAAAGTGAAGGAGAAGAAGGAGGCTATCACGTACCGGGAGGTGCTGGAGAGCGGGCCGCTGCGCGGGGCCAAGGAGCCGGGCTGCGTAGAGCCGGGCCGCGACGACCGCAGCAGCCCGGCAGTCCGGGCGGCCGGCGGAGGCGGCGGCGGAGGAGGAGGCGGAGGCGGAGGCGGAGGAGGCGGAGGAGGTGCAGGAGGAGGAGGAGCAGGCGGAGGAGCTGGAGGAGGGCGCTCTCCCGTCCGGGAGCTGGACATGGGCGCCGCGGAGAGAAGCAGGGAGCCGGGCAGCCCGCGGCTTACGGAGGGTAACGGCCCGACCCCGGCTGCGGTTCCCCTTCCCGCCTTCCAGACTCCTCTCGGGCGGGAGAGGACCCCGAGGCCCAGCGGGGAGGGGGGCGGTAGCGGAGAGGGCCCTGGACCCCAGCTTTGGAAGCTACAGTGATAGTGGAGGGGTGGGTGTCGGACGGTGAGCTCCGTCGTGGGTGGGGTCCTCGAGTGGGCGAGGGCGAGGGGGCTGCGCGCATCCTTTCCCGTTGCTCCCATTGCACCGAAGCGCATTTTTCGCTAGCGGGAGTATGGGGCCGCAGCCCAGCCAGCCCGTGGGCGCCGGGAGACTTGGAAGTTTGAGGGGCCAGGCTGCGAGAGGGGATGCTGGCAAGGGCACACCGGGAGACCAGTTGTGACTAGCTTGTAGTCTCGAGTTTGCGGGAGCCCCTTCCTAGGCCTGAGGGAGAGAGAGAGAGAGAGAAAAGGAGAAAGAGAAGATTCACCCTAGGCTGGCCCTGGCTGTGGAGCTGCCTCTGAGACCCCTGGAACTCTGCAAAGATCCCCAAACGTCCGAATCTTGGGGACCAAACTTCTCATTCTCTTTGAGCTGTTAATGTAGAACGAAGCCAATCAGGCTAAGGTCCAGGCCACGCTGATACTCCCCGTAGAAGCACTGAGGTTTCTATTTAGAGGCTTATTTTGAGATATTTTCTTTACTGCATAGAATCACCCAGTACTTAAGTTGTGTGTGTGTGTGTGTGTGTGTGTGTGTGTCCTTTGGAGTCAGCAAAATGTTAGAAAATGGCTTTATCTAAATGGTGAAGCGTCTTGTATCAATTCAAAGTTAAAAATTAATGTGGCACTTGGTACTGCAGTAACTAGTGTACTGGCATATTTTTCCAATTAAGAAAATATGTGGTATGCGTAGAATCACAAATTTAAGCAAGCAATTAAGTTGTTTATAACACGGTCTGTTCCTGTTTAGGCCATTAAATGGAAAGTTGGGGGCGAAATAGACGTTATATTAAGTCTATTAATCAACTTGAAATTTGGATTTATTTCTCTTTGAAGCCCCCAAACTCAGAGGGGTATCCACTTGTGGGGCTAACAAGAAATAGACAAAGCCTTCCATTCCTTTCACATAATTTGAAGAATATGTTTTCATGTTTAAATTTCACTACAGTATTAGACCAAACATAGTCCTATTAAATCGACCTCTAATGCTTGCTGTAACGGTATCTACTTTCTTCGCGGAGGAAGGACAAACGTCCATAAAACGAACTCTGAGAAGTAAAAATGCAGGTAGCAATTAAGATTGCGGTACAGAATGTCAGACTGGGTTGAGATTTAGTTGTTCATCTTCTCCCAGACCTGGCACCATGTCCTTTGAAAATTAGGAGTGATGAGATAAATATTAAGGGCCCAGGGATAGTCCTCCACCCCCAACTTCAAGGTTCACAGCTCAGGGGTCTGGACTTCCTAGCTCTCCAAGGCAAGGTTCACGTCTGAAGCCCCGATGCGCATAGTTCCAGGGATTGTTGACTTCCGAGCTCAGGGCAAGTATTAATTTCTCTGCAGATTGACACTTCCAGAAATGATTTTTTAACAACCATGTTGATCGGGACCCTGGGCTGGGAAGAATTGCTAACAGCCTGTACTATTTAAACTTAGCTTTGACAGTGAACACCCAAGTCTCCAAGTCAGACGCAGAGGATGAAGGTTAGGTGGACCTTATTGTGATATGGCTCTGATTCTGGCTTTGCTGATCATTGCCCTTTGGCACACAAGAACCTCATCCCTCATCCCTCGGGTGGCTCTGTTTGCTTACACTCGAAGAGCTCCTGTTTTGAAATGGAAGGAAAGGACAGCAAAGTAGCAACGGATGTGTGCAAAGCCACAGCAGAAAAATGCATATTTTATTAAACATCCGAGCTGCTGGATGCATGAAAAGGTTTAGAGCAACCAATAGAAACCGAGCATCAGGAATGTTCTTCTTGAACCTGTTGATCTCTGTGGGTTTAAGCCTTTAGGGTCGAGTCTGCCTTTCCACGAGGGAGGGAGAAGGAGAGGACAGATGTAGCGGTGGGTTTTGCTGACCATCAGAAGCTGGTTTGCAGCGTCTTCCCTTCTGGCCTGGCGTGGGCGGCGAGCCCTCCAGGCCGCCAACATGGCGTGGGCGCCTGTGCTCATTCGACCCGGGTCTAGCAGGGGAGGCAGAGACTGTCAGGCTACCAGTGGAGCCGTCAGTAGGGGTCTGGTCCAAGCCCTGGGGCAATGCAGGGTGCCTGTGAACGCGGCTTTCTGCGCAGCGCAGCACCCGGGTCTGGTTCTCCTGCTGCGACCCTCCAGCGGGCCCAGTTGTTTCTAAATTAGACCAGCAAGTTTGCGGGATGCAAAGGGCCAGCGGTAGGGAAGGTGGCCGAACTGCGGCCAGCTCGCTGAGGATGGCTGGTGTGCAAGGCCAGCAAGTGGGCCATGCCGCGCCCTTTAACAGAGACTGAGCTCTGCGAGAGGCCAGCGCCGCGCGTTTGATTTCCAGCGAGTGCGTGGGAGAGGAGAGAGTGAGTGACAGAGAGGGCCAGGGCTGCATTTGGTGTAAGCGGGAGAGGGGACCTGGATGGTGGGAGAGAGAGCCGAGACCACTGTGGTAAGGGAGGCAGGTGGCCACGTGCCACCTTGCCCCAGAAGGCTACGAAGGCAGGACTTAGAGGGTTTCTGGATCCCCTTCCTCTTTCCAGGTTGAGAGGCTGGACCGCCATGGGGTAGAATCTCTCTCTTCCCTCCAGACAAATCTGGTAACCCGCTTGCGTGTGTGTGTGTGTGTGTGTGTGTGTGTGCGCGCGCGCGCGTGTGCTGGTTTGTGCGCCGACGCACGTGTGGTCCGGTTCGTGCCCTCTCCAGTGAACCCGGAGTTGAAGGATCGCAAAGAGGATGCTAAAGGGATGGAGGACGAAGGCCAGACCAAAATCAAGCAGAGGCGAAGTCGAACCAATTTCACCCTGGAACAACTCAACGAGCTGGAGAGGCTTTTCGATGAGACCCACTATCCAGATGCTTTCATGCGAGAGGAACTGAGCCAGCGACTTGGACTGTCTGAGGCCCGAGTGCAGGTACTGTGAGGAGGCAGAGGTTGGGCCCTGGTAGCTGAGAACTGATGCATCTAGGGTTGGAGGCAGCTTAGGGGATACACAGGGAGACTGCTGCCGAGAAAGTGTCTGCAGTGAAAAGAGGAAGGGAGGGTTATCTTTGCTACAGGTCTGATTTTCTGAAGTAGATGTTGGTCCTGTAGCCCCTTTCACCCCTCAGCCAACATATGTTCCCAGAAGAAGAAAGCTGTGCTGGGCTTGCTCCCAGAGTTTCTATAAACCACACCCCCCCTCGCCTCACGCTGTCTTTAATGTGGTTTAATCCTAATGGGCCTAGTTTTATAAGCTTAAAAAAAATCCCACAGAAAACGTTTTATCTCTGGAAGCCTTAAAAGTTACAAGGAGTATTTTGCTCGCCGGAGTTGGGTTTCCTAGAGAGGGTCTGCTCCTAGGTCTAGATTTGCCAAACGGATATGCCAATTAGGTTTATAGATGTACAGACTATAAAGAAAATTAGCATCTGTTAAGTGCGGAAATTTACAGTGCACTGTTAGCGGATCGATCTCAAACCGAGTGTGAAACAGCTGAGAAAGAATGCATTTGGCCACTCTTTGTTCGTTTGCTTAACCAAGGCCACAAACGAGAACCCATGAAAATTCGATTTTAAGACAATGCACATATCTATTGCACTATTGGCATTTTCTAAATCGGACCTCCAGAAATTGCCATATCCCAGGAAGGCAGAACTGTGGCAGGTTTTTTTCATTTTTGGTTGTTGAGGTGAATGTAAAAGCAAAAGTAGGTTTGGGGGCATCTAAAGGGAGAATTATGACACATACCCTTCCTTCCTGCTTTATGAGGAACAAATTTAAACGTTTCAGATTGTATTTCCGCTCAAATAATAAAATAGGAGAAAATGATGGTCATTATTTGTTTGAACACATGGAGCAGTTTTAGGCTGGAACATCTGCAGCTGTTCCAAAGTATCGCTGTAACAGATACTCCCTGGGTCTCTGGGCGGAGAGACCACCATCTGTAAAGAACTATGTGCAATTCTTTTGGGGCTTCCTTGCATCTTGTAATAGGATCAGGAAGAAAAAAAAAAAGCACTAACGTGGACAGAGAAAAAAATAATAATAGGCTGCCTTGGTCATCACAGCGTCAACCCCAGAGCCTTCCCATTCAAGCCTGTTCTGCTTTGCTTTGCTGAGCTCTCTAGAGGCTCTGGAACCCCTTAAAACCATGATAATTATTGAAGCTATGAGTAATAGTATCTCCATTCCAACTCTTCTAGGAAAAAAAAAAAAAGAGTCAAGAAGCCTCAGGCCATGTGAGTTACACAAAGGATGCCACCCTGGCATGAAATCCACCCTTCTATTATACTCCATAGCGGGACAATTTTTGAAGATTTACACTGACATGCACTTGATTTCAAAAACATAGTAGAAAAAGCTCTGAAGCAATATTTTCCTTTCACGGGTTTTTAAAACACTAATTTGTGAGTCAATCAATATGCTGTGTTATTGGAAATGGGGTAGGTATAAAAAAGCAAACCTTATTTGAATTTTTAAAAATCTGTCTTGCTGCCTGGAAAAGTTGGCAAGTTATTTAAGATTATATCCAGTATCCAGGGGTTACGTGACTCATTCCCCACCCCCCTTTTTTTGTGTGGCATTTTTTTTTTCCCTCTCCTCAGAAGTGAACTTGATCACTGCTCTTTATTTTTTTTTTCCCATACTTTCATTTAAGGTATAGGAGCTATTTTCTGTACTCTTCCCTACTGTCCTAACTGCGGGCAGTGGCTTTTTCTATAGAAGCAAATTAGATTATCATGATAATGGTACAATTATTCTGCTACTGTGTTATACTCTGCTGCACAGAGGAACAGAGAAATTCGAAACTTCTTTGTAGTAAGGCTTTTAGGACACTAATTACCTCTCCCTCACACAAGCCCCCCCCCCAAAAAAAAACTAGAGTCATTATTTGCTTTAGTGCTTGGTTTTCTTCTTTTTTTCCAAGATGAAGCTAATTAATATTACAGAGTATTACTGGTCCATTCTTCTTAGGTCTTAACTAGGCAAACATTTAAACCCATTATCACATTGGTGTCAGATACCAGGGAATGTTCTAGGCCCCTGGGACTCTATAGTGTGGAAAGATGAAACCAGGACTAATAGTAATTTATCAAGGAAAAATTTATCTTACATAGAGTCTAAGAAATCATCCTATTTTTGTACTTCATTTACATTTTTAATTTTGGAAATTGAGGCTTTTTCATATAATGCAACACGTGCTTGTTACATCCTAAGACTTGCCTAAAGCAGCACTTTTTTTCCATTTGTGCTACTGTAATTTAAGATGTTTTAAGTCATAACATAGATGTTTTATGTATATTTTTTCTGTTTTAACTTGTAGGTTTGGTTTCAAAATCGAAGAGCTAAGTGTAGAAAACAGGAGAATCAACTTCATAAAGGTGTGCTTCTCATACCTCTAAAAAGTGCATTTTATTCTAAGTAAAAAAGAAAAGTGTGTGTGGGGGGGTGTTGGTAACAAAGACAAAAAAACAAAACAAAGCCTTAAAAGATGAAGATGGTCCTTGATTTAAAAAACTTCTGAAGATGGTTAATGAAAATCCTAATATTTAGAAGAAAATTACATTATTTGAATTGCAGCACCAATTTAGAAAAATAACAGTTCAGTTGCAATGGAATCTGTTAAATGTTGGTATCACTTGAAACCTTGGAAAACACCAGAAATGTTTACCTTATTGTGTCTTGTCCCCTGTTTTTATAGGTGTCCTCATAGGGGCTGCTAGCCAGTTTGAAGCCTGCAGAGTTGCACCCTATGTCAACGTAGGCGCCCTAAGGATGCCATTTCAGCAGGCAAGTACAGCCTAGCTTCCAGCAGTTTTTAAATGTAAAAAGGCCTGGATGTTTGTTTGGACTGTTGAGCAGCCCCTGTCTCTGAGCCCCAATGTCCATGTAGTTGAAGAATCGATTTCAAGATGATATAGTGGACCTACTCCCCTTTAAAAACCTATACAGTGTCATGGTCTTGAATACTTAGTCCTTTCTGTTTTCATAGGAGCCCCCAAGGAGCCTGAAGGCAGTAACTGGTCCTTTAAAAAATGCATTTACAATCACACTTGGGGAGAGGAAGGAAAGGCCTTTGATTAGGATTTTGTCAAATCAAATACAGAAGCTAGTCCTAAGGTGTTTCTAAGGCAATCCTCTAAATATTCTTTCTAGGTATTTTCTACCTCTTAGTCACATTAAATGTCTCTGGAAGAAGAAAAATAAATACAAGCACTCCCAACTCAGGCTTGTTTTCAAAAAACTGTCCCTTCATCTCTGATAGAGAGGGAAGTCTTGGTCTTCCCAAGACTGCCTGCCCTATCTCTCCAATCCTTTCTTAGCCCTAAAGAAACCTTTAAGGCTACATTTTAAAAGGACAGCCTGCAGCAATGATTTAATCCTGGGAAATCCCAATGTTCTGAACTGGCTGCTTTCTAAGCCTGGGGGCAAAATCCTTTTCCTGCTAGTGCCTGACCTTCCCTTCTTCTGCCCAGACCGAAAGGCTGAAATGTCACGAATTAGCTCTCAGTCACTGGCACCTTGGACTGGGGGGACACCTGGTGATGTCCATCTATTGAGACTTAAGAGTTTGGAAGAGTTGAGTTTATGTGGCATTACAGGATTCTGGCCTCTCAATGCAGGACTTTTGAAATGGGAGGAAATGCATTGGAGAAAGAGGGAGGGCAGAGCTTAAAAAGAAAACTGGCCCTACTCAGAAACTGGCCCTACTCAGAAGGTGGAAATCTTCAGGCCAGCAGAATTGGCCACACTTAGGAAGCTGTTAAGATATTTAGAATCTCAGGTCCCAACCTAGATCTGCTGACTCAGAGTCTACATTTTTACAGGATCCCCAGATAATTCTTATGGCAGGAAAAGTTAGAGACTGAACACGCTATAAGTTCCTAAGTGACAAGAAAAAGTTTTTGTAGTTTGTTTTAGGAGTGTGCCAAGAGGTGTGTGGCAGACCCAGGATAGGAGGTTAACAGTCCTTATCCCCTGTCTCTCTGACAACGATGTTATGTTGAGGTTCTTGGTGTTTTTAAGACTATAGCTAGGTCACCCCCTCATCCACCTAGCTCCTCAGGGGGCCACCACATTCCTGTAGACAGGGGCGTGTAAGGGAATAAGCCCAAGGTGTGAGTTGTTAAAGACCTGGGAGTGGGGGTGGGGCACTACAGTATCCCTGTGGTGCCCTAGATTTAGCAACAGGCCAAGAAAGTCATTCTCCAAATAAGATGTTCCTTCCCTGTCCCGCACCCCAACTCTCCCATAGCCAAGGTGGACGCCGTTAATGCTCTGTTTCTATTCTGTTGTCACCCTAGGATAGTCATTGCAACGTGACGCCCTTGTCCTTTCAGGTTCAGGCGCAGCTGCAGCTGGACAGCGCCGTGGCGCACGCGCACCACCACCTGCATCCGCACCTGGCCGCGCACGCGCCTTACATGATGTTCCCGGCGCCGCCCTTCGGACTGCCGCTTGCCACGCTGGCCGCCGACTCGGCCTCCGCCGCCTCGGTTGTGGCTGCTGCCGCCGCCGCCAAGACCACCAGCAAGAACTCCAGCATCGCGGATCTCAGACTGAAAGCCAAAAAGCACGCGGCCGCCCTGGGTCTGTGACGCCAGCACCAGCGCCTGGGTCGATGCAGCCTCCCGAGCCGCGCTACCCCGCACGCCCTCCGCGTCCCGCAGCTTCTCGGGTACCCGCTTCGGACCTCCAGGCCCGCTCTCTTTCGCCCCGCTCACCGCCCCCTATTTCTCTCTGCATTCTGGACTCACAGGGCCCTACTTCAGGCGGGACCCAGGATCCCACGAGGGCCATCAGCCCATCTGCCCTTGGGCTTAGAATTCGGCTTTTTAGGGTCTGGTTTGGAGAAGTCTGGGTAGAGACTGGACAAAGGAGATCGGGAACAGTGAAATGTGGAGTGCGGCAAAGCTGCGACCTAGAAATAAAATCTTGCTAACAAAGTATGGGCAAAAACAAAAAGAATAGAAAACAAACTAGAGAGAAAAGGAGAAAGGGAACTTGTTTCTTGTTGCTATTTGGCTGGAATCAGAAAGAACGACGGAGCAAAACAATTTTAAAAATTAAAGTATTTTATACGCGTAAAAATATGGAAAAATAACCTGAACGAATCTTGAGAGATTGGGGGGGGTTACCAATTAAAATGTATGTTTTTTTTAATGGGCTAAGAAAGCAAAACAGAAGGAAGAGGTATACTTATTTAAAGAATTAAGATGAAAAAAAGTGCGCAGCTGGGAAGTTCACAGGTTTTGAAACTGACCTTTTTCTGCGAAGTTCACTTTAATACGAGAAATTTGATAAGAGAGGCGGGCCTCCTTTTACGTTGAATCAGATGCTTTGAGTTTAAAAACACCATGTATGGAAGAGCAAGAAGAGGGAAGACAGTATGAGGAGGAGGGAAAAACGATGTTAATACAAAAAAAAAAAAAGCCACAGACAATGATTCTTCTCAGAAATTATAACGGCAGAGCTGTCCAGACTGTTGACAGTAAATTCTGGTTTGCATGTTACTTGTATTCCATTGATGGTGTCCCCCAACTCATGTGTACCCAACTTTCATCCTTAGTATGAAAAGCGTCACGAAATTATATGTACCCACACATGTTTTTGCCCCGCCTTTGATGCTGGGGAGTAAAAAAAAACAGTCGGAAAGGGGGAAAAAAATACACAGATTCTTCCAAGAAGATAGAGGCGAGCAGAAAATGTGGGGAGAGAAAAAAAGAAGACCAAACGAATTCCTGAAGGTACACTGCCCTGCATAGTAGACGCTTAATCAGTTCGCTCCAATCCCCTTTCCTGAGCTCCCTCTTGCTGGTTTCCTGAAGCCCTGTTTGAGGACAATGCTTTATTTGCCCCTCTCTATCCCGTCAAATTCACCTTAAATGACACCCAGCTAGGTACAGGCACTTGGTTTGTGTAAAATATGTTGATAAACACGAACAAAGTTTATTTTGGCTATAATGTGTGAACTGATGGTTGACTTCCAACATTTGCATTTATCTCACAAAGGTGTATCTATTCAAGTACTCTTTTTGTTGTTTATTTCAATTCATGTAGCTATTTAAACGAGGACACCTTGGACTAAGCAACCTGTATGCCAATTCTTTAGAAAGCCTCCTTAGTTTTGTTTTTTCTTTTAATTTACAAGAAAGAGGAAAAGCTCTTCTTACTGAACTTTGGTCTGCAGTTGAGCTTTGTTACTATTTGTTCTCCATGAAAACAAAATTATTTATATTTGCCATATTTTTTCTAGTATATTAAGTTATTTTAAACAAAAGAAGATGCTGTTATCTCATGACGTGTTGTCAGTACAAAATGTTTCAGCTCTACTTCTGTTAAACGTTTTAAATAAGTGCCAAGTTATTAATCGAAGACACTTTGCGATCAGTTGAATGAAAATAGTATTGTTTCATTTGATGAGGTTCGAGTCATCTTTGTTCCTGTTAATATTAAAATATCCGGGATAGTCTTTCCTTTCTCCTTTTTGATGATTGTGTATCCATCTCTCCAATACACCAACTTGGAAAAGTGTTTGCCTCTGCTCCTAAGTGGGGCAGTCAGGGCACTGTGAGAAGGGGGACTCAGTGGATCTCAAGCTGAGCGCAACTCCTCCTATCTTGTGTCAAAAGTACCTAGCATTGACCCCAGGTTATGCTAAGGCAATAAAAAGAACAAACCGGAGCAGAACAGTCTCCTGCTCAGGAGGATTTCTCTTTCATTTTGCTATACTTTCACTCTTGAAGTTTATTTTGGGGGAGCAAGAGAGATCACGCAACCACCCCCTCCCTTGGCTTGTCATGTATGGCATTATTAACAATCGGCCCCTGGTCGAAGACCCTCCTGGAGCTGCTGGTTTGGAAGTAGACTCCTGCTAGGGACACTGTGGATGTCGAAGCCCCCTACTTCTTAGCCCTGTTTGGCACTTTGGCCAGCGCAGCTTCTTCAGGGATTCAGTTTCCATAAGGCAATGCTTAGAAAAGCTCGATTTTGGGAGTTACCAGATTCCCTTTTCCAAGCTCTTGGTCCCAGTGAACTGGAAGACAGCCCCCCACTCCCACCCCCTTATTTGAGAGGGTGAGGAAAGACTTGAGCCCCAGACCTAGCCAGGCCTGAGTTCCCTTCCTGCCCGGGCTTCTGGAAGCCGGTACCTTCTCCGAAGGTGTCCACAGCATTCCCTGGTGTCCACCCAGGCCGGCAGGGAGAAAGTGACCTCTATGGAGCCCAAGTCTCCAGCATCGTTCTGCTTTCCCTGGACCTCAGCTCACCCTCGAGGCTGGTCCTCAGCCTTGACAAGGGCGAGACGTTGGTCAGTCTCTCAGCTTTCAGAGGCCACCGAAAGTCCTCGGCACTCAGACCTGAGGCTTTCCTGGTTGCTGAAAGTTGCAGTTTGCCACCAAGTCTCTGGCCCTGCTCGGTGGTGAGCTCCTGGGCGCCTGAGTGACTTCCAACCCTCAGACTCCAAGTGCCAATCCTAACCCAACCCTGAGGTTCTACCACCTCTTCCGACCCCTGCGGGAGCATTGAGATCAAGCGAGGAGAACGTGGGGCTGGGAAGACGGCGCTTGGTCCAGGCCCAGTAGGGTCCCGCAGCGCATCCTGGGTAAGCCCCAGGGCTGCAGGCGCTGGAGCTGGGTACCAGCATGCTCGCTTTGCCCTGCTACTATGAGTGCTGAGGGCCGGAGTGGAGGAAGCGACTAGGTCTCAAGAGGATGGTCAAAGGTCCCCGGGCAGGTGGGCGGGCAGGTGGGCTGGCGGGCGGGCGGCCGGATCAAGGCACAGCTTCCCAACCAGCTACCCTGAGACACGCCGAGGGCCCGGACCACTTTCCCTGGCCTTCTTGGTACTCTGCGTTCCCCTCTGGTCCTTTGGGTCCAGGTTTCTAGGACACTCACTCAGGTCCCAGTGTCCCAGATCCTCAAAGCCAAAACTATGGGGCAGGCATCTGTAGGAACCACATCAAAACCCCAGATTCTCAGAGCTATCCTGGAAAGGGGTTTCGAGGAAATGTCCATGGACCAATATACGTTATTTTTACCCAAATTCGCTAATTACAAGCAATTATCAGTAAAGTCGAACCCCCCCACCCCCCCGAAACAAATCTTTCATGGCCTGCAAACTCTTAGTTACAAAATCCATGCTTGGGGAAAAGACTGAGATAAGGAGATTATTCAAGATGGAATTGCTGTAAGGACCCTGGAAATATGAAGGAGTCCCAGGAAATATGAAGGCCTCTGCTTGGAGCTGACTGATATTCATCTATTTTTGACCCCCCCCCCGAGATTTATAGCATTTTAGATCCTCAGATGGTAATACTTTAGCATAATGTAGTGCTCAAATTTCGGAACTATTTTGATTTCTGAAAAATGCTTTTTTGACTTCAACAACATGGGATCCTGTTTTTTTCTTCACAAATCAGTTTACATCATAAATTGCAAACATTTGCAATAAGATCTCAAGACTGTTTATTTTACATAACCTCAAGCACTTGGCTATGTTAAACACCAGTACAGAAAGTCTGTGAAATCAGTTTAATGTGTGTCAGGGAATTAAAGGATCACTCCTTTTCATCACGTAAACAAAGTATTTAAGACTGTTTTGAGTGTCAGTCTCTTAATTTTTAAAAATCTTACAATTGACTATTAATTTTAGAGACATTCTGTGCAAAAATAATTAGTAAAGTTATGTCTTGCTTTAATTAAATGTTTCTGAGCAGAAGAAAATGGTAATCTATGTCAGGAAGTGGGTGATTGTTTTAAACATTATATTATTTTAGTTCAAACATAAATAAGTCTGCAAATTCCATTGGGGAGAAAAAGCCTGAAATAGTTTCTTAATGTGCCATTAGAACAGTTAGTCAAAATGCATTAAAGCAACATCACAAACCCGGAAATAGTAAACATGTCATTCTAATGAGTGTGTTAACTTATGGATAATTCATTCAAGGTAGTTTTTACATTTCACATGGAATGTCTTATTATGGCCTGCCTGACTACTGTGATGCTTGTTTTTCAAAATCTAATTTATATAGGCTTGGAATATACATAATTCATAACTCCTGTTAATATATGTATACACACTATGAATTTTAAGTCTTTACAATATGTTTGGATGTTTACTAGCATGTTTTCGAGACAATTGAAATAAAAGCATACAAACATAAAATGTGTTAAAACACTGTATGTGCTTTCCCTATGCCTGAAGGAAAACTAGTTGAAAATAAAAAAAAGGGGGGATTAGATAATTTTCAAGCTCAGGTATAGAATGAACACCTAAATATATCAGACGGGGGACATTCTTGTGTAAGAAAGATGAAAATCCTCAAGAAAGACTTACAGATGTTAGTGTCTAACACTTCCAATGCCCAGGCAATCCATTTATGTCCCTAATTCATGAAACAAAATGAAAAAAAAATCCTCAAGTCTTGGAGCATTTTGTTTGGGGTATTTTATGTGTCAGTCAAGGTAACCACTGCATATGCCTTCAGTACAGGAAAATTTAGTATAGTACTTACATGGAGTTCTCCTGGCATGAGGAAAGGTTTTAAAATATAATCAAATAAATCATATAGCAAAGAGTAAGCACTCCTTTCTCTTCTTTCCTTTCTTTTTTTTTTTCTGGTTGAACAAACTGCTCACATGTCCTGAGCAAGGATCTTTCTACAATCCTGTTCAAGCAGAATAGATTGTGGTTAAGAACATACACCCTGGAGCCTCACTTCCAGGATTCAAACCTGCTATTGACCAACCCTATGATTTGGGTGAGTTTATCTTTCAGTTCCTTAGTTTCCTTAACAGTAAATGAAGACACAAATAGTGTCTGTCTCATCAAGTTATTAGGATGATTAAATGAGTTAGAAAGCCCTTAGAACAGAGCTTTGCAATGTATATACTAAGTACTTAATAATAATTCTTTTTATAAAGAGGCCGATAAGCATTGATCTTTGTAATGCAAAGCTTAGAAGAAAATAAAGCAGTGCAAGATTAGCGAGTGAAGACTTTCCTTTTGTGGGCTAGAAGATGTTGCCTACCATTTTGTGATTTCAGCTAATCGTTTAGCCTCCAGGAGCCTTATCTGGAAGATGTGGCAACATGTCACAATGTAGTTAGGCGACTCATCTACAAGAGCAATTTATAGATTGTACATCATTATACATATGACAAATAATATTATTCCTCTGCCACACACAACTAATAAAGAGAGATATTAGGCATGGCACTTGCCCTCAAGAGGCTTACTATCTGGAGAGACAGTTCATCAATACCTAAGGCACTACCAGGAAGCATGTGCTAAATGCACATGCTTACAGGTATCCAGACACATTCTGAACATTGGAATGGCCATACAACACATATGGGGCTTGTTGCCCCCTTTCTGCAAACTGAACCTTCCTTAGGAATGAGTAACCTTATAAAGGAATGGTGAAGGGACACCCAGAGGTTAAGAAGCACACTTTGTTAGAAGTAAATGCATACCATATGTTCCTGTGGTTTGTGTTCCATAGGACCATCTGCGTTTTCCTTGGCTGCCCATGTTTGTAGAGCATTAGCAGCTAAATACCCAAAGATGCAAAGGCTGCTGAGTAAGGATCTTAAAAAGCAGTTTGAAAACATAATACAAAGCAAGGAGCATTTAATTACTACCGTAAAGATCTGTATGATGAACAATTGAATCCTAATTATAGACTAAATTAAGGACTTCTTTTTAATGCCAACATTTAATTATATTATTAATATCACTCCATGTTTTATATAGTTCTATGGAGAGCTCAAAGCACTTTTTTACACAGCTTTATTTGGGAGTCAGTATGTTGTCATGGTACATGGCTAAGTATTCCTGAGTTCAAATATCAACTATAACTTTTAGATGTGAAGTTTAAAGTAATTTATCTTCCAAGAATTTGTGTTCTCTGAGTATTCTATAGCATACATCTTGCAGGTTGTTGTGAGGGTCCAGGAAAAATGAGATGTGTTAAGTGCTTGAACACAATAGATTTTAACAATTCCCATCTCTTCTAGACTTCTGTTATTTACCCTTTCAGTTACTGTTACATGAGCAGATATTCCATTAACCCATCCGTAATTAAAAATAGCTTTAGAAATTTGGGGGGAGTGTAGTATGAATATTTATTCCAATTCCTTAGTATGAATAGTGATTATGTGTATGTATGTTATATGCTCTGGAGTTTGGAATAAAGCTTACTTCAAGTCTTGTAAAACTTAAAAAAATCTTAGATCTTCCCCTTGGTTTAAAGAAGAGAGGGTTCTTTTTTTCTACCTGAGAACTCAAGGGTTTTCTTTCTGTGGAGTTTATCCAGCATCTCTGGCCTTCAATCCTCTGTATTTTGGAATATTAGCACACAAATCAAGCCCTGGCATTAACTCTGCAGTCACTTTGATATTAGATTGATTGTCCTTCTGCTGCATATTTATTGAATACATTTTATATGCTGCAGTGGAAAGGAAGAAGAAAATAAACAGCACTTAAAAATGATTTCAAAAAGATCTATCAATCCAAATTTTCAGTGCTTGTGCTGCATTGTTTTGTATTATGTTTGTTGGCATTACTGGTTTAAAATGTAAGTACCTGTCTTGTGTGCAATATATTTACTTAAATTCTCACTTGTCAGCAGTTGTGGCCTTTCTTTTAAGGCTCATTTATTTGTATTATAATGTAGTCTGCCCAGTGGTCATTTTTTAGACAGATGAAGTTACACAGAAATAGCCATCAGAGGAAGCTTTGGAAGAGAAGCAGCTTCTCTGATTTGCCTTGATGGTTGTGGGGAAGGGTGATAAAATAAAGGCCCTCCAAGACATCCACATCCTACTTTCAGTAACCTGTAAACATGTTGGGTTAATAGGCAAGGGGGAATTAAAGTTACAGTAGAAATAATGTTATTGATAAACTGATCTTAAAATAGGGAGATGATTCTGGATCATCTGGGTATGCTATAATTGCAACAGTCTTTAAAAGTTGAAGGAGGAAGGCCAAGAGGAAAGTTGCAGGAGATGTGACTAAAGAAGAATGCTAAAGACACGGGAACCCAACTCTGCTGGCTTTGAAGCTGAAGGAGTGAAGGGATATAAGTAGTCTCTAAAAGGCAGAAAAGTTAAGGCAGGAAGTTTCTTCAGAACCTCCAGAAGGAACACAATCCTGTCTACACCCGATTTTAGTCTGATGGAGCCTGTTCCAGACTTCTAAACCACAAAATTGTATGATAATCAGTTTGGATTGTTTTAAGACAAAAAGTTTGTGACAATGTTTTATAGCAGCAACAGAACACCAATATAGGGCTAAGCATGATGGCTCACACCTGTAAACCCAGCATTAGGGCGGCTGAGACAAGTGAGTTCTGGGCCATCCTTGGCTACATGATGAATTTCAGATCAGCCTGGGCTACCGTGTGAGACCTTGTCTTAAAAAAGCCAACCTCTTCCCGGAAAAAATAACACAGGGAGCTTTTTAGTTGTTTATATGTGTAAGAGCTTCTGGGTTTTTTCGGGGGGGGGGTATTATCAGGGGTCTCCCAAGTCTGATGGCATGAGTCCTCCAAAAGTTAGGTCTGGGATACTTTGTCACATCGTAAAATGTTTTTCTGCCCAGCCTTATAGATTTCCATGTACCATATAGTTGAATCCTTTACAAAAATCTATTGTAAAATGAAGCCAATAGTAGAAAATTTTAAAATGGAAACCATTATAAAAAGTGAGCCAGCTGTGGAAAACCCTGTCTTGTTTCTGTTCTTATTTTTTGTCCTATTTTGCTTACTATTTACTTTTTTAAAAAAACATGATAGTTTAGAAGACTTTTTTTTGAGGAGTAAGGGTATTTTATTACATAATCTAAAAATTAGCATACCAAATAATCTTTAAACTTTGGTTGGCTACAATTCAATAGAATTTGATGCAATATTATTATTTAATATATAGTCTATATTAAAACTTGTCCAGAGCATTAACATATTCAATAACAATTTTCTGAACTAGGATGCATCTCTTACAAAATTGGCTGTAATTTTTAGGTTTATAATTGAATTATTACAGTTATACAATATTGTACTCAGTATAAACCCTATAAGACATAAAAATGAATGAGTTTTTAACCTTTAAAAAAAGATCTCCATTTCATTTTAAAATATACTATTTCCTACAGAAAGACTCACTTTTAATGCTACTAACACTTAGATGTTTGCACTTGCATCTCTAATCTCTATGTATCTGACTGATTATTACTAGTCACAGTCGGTTACACTCGATCCTTGGCACCTGGGTATGGATATAAAGCCATCAGGTAGATTTCAATGGTAATGTTTATCACCTCTATTAATTAACATGAAGTAAATTTTTATGCTTCCTCCTCAAATACAGCTCATTTTTTGATTTTTAAAAAAATTTATGTATTATTTTTATTTTATGTGTATGTGTGAATTGCCTGCATGTAGGTAAGTGCACCTGTGTCATGCAATGCTTGCGGAGGTCAGAAGAGGCTGTTGGATCCCTTGGGACTGGAGTTATGGACAGTTGTTAGCTGCCATGTGGGTGCTGGGATTCGAACTCAGGTCTTCTGCAAGAACAACCAGTGTTCTTAACCACTGAGCCATCTCTCCAGCTCCTTTGTTGATTTTTTGTGTGTATATCATACATAACATCCCAAACAATCTTATTCATCTATATACCCACTTTCCAAATGGCACCCTCCCATAGTCCCCCCCCCCCACTGGAGCCCACATACTCTGTCATCCCTATTACTGTCCACTACATTGTCGGCGCACCCTGCGCAATAAGCTTTCAATATTCCTTTAGATAAGATTGGGGTCTGCTGTTCATTTTCCCAGTTCTATGCTGGGTTACTATCTGGGAGTCTTTTGGGTCACCCTGGCCAACAACTCAAAGGAAACTATCTCCTGTCTGGCATTGTTTCTTGTTATGTAGCCTTTAGCTATACATATGGACTCTTAAAAATATATATTGACCCCTTTAATCTTTGGTTATACCTTCTTTTTAGGTGTTTAAGACCATACAGTTGGCCCAGATAAACCAATTTATTTTTACTCTTAATGCTGTTGGAGGATCTGTTCCTCAGGGGTCACATGGGCTTGGGAGGAGCATCTGGCTCCTTTCTTTTACCAGTTCCATCTACGTGAGGCTAAGTCAAAGGTCCTACTTGACCATGGCTGGCTTCACTTGGAAGCATGGAGGAAATGTTTCCTCTGTGTTGGCCCCCCTTTTTGTAGACTGGACATTGGTTCAAGTCCATTTGATGGGGTCTCTATGGCCTCCTTGATCAAGAGGACAGGTGACTCACCACGGTTACAGGGCATTTTGAGAGATGCTCGTAGTCCCCTGGAACTTAGTCGACTAGGAGGGTAAGGAGCAAAAACTGTCCTTTATGTCCCTCTGACTAAATTAGTATAGGTCTGAAAGTATGTCTGTTAAACATCCAAGAAAGTTAGTTCCACCAATCTGGTCATTTTAATTATAACCTGCCATGTAGATAAAGCTTGGGCAAAGACCAAATGTTCTCAGATAAACCTAAACCTAGACATATATTCCTTGATCTAGTTGTATGTATAATTTTGTCAGTAGGTTGTTGGACTCATATGGTTCCCTCTGGTTTTTTAAAACTAGCTAGGCATTATTTATCTCTTGTATTGCCTAACTCTTCCACCATGGTTTCACCATTTAAGGTACCCCCATTTTACCATTTCTCCCTTAATAATACCCTTAATAATACTCCTAGGGTCCCACCTCTCTTGAGCTCTTTCTTTCCCTAGGTTAAATCCCCTAGATTCCTTGTATAACCCTTCCCCCTTAAAATAAACCCATTTTTATCCATATCTCCCTTATTAACACCTGTTTCCTACTGTTCTTCTCTTTCAGATTCTTTTTTTCCTTTGCCTCTGTGGTTTTGTTGGTGGCATTTAATTTGGAGAAGGACTTAGTTTCAAGCTCTGAAGTTCTTTGCTAATACATGAAAAGGGAACAGCCTGACCAACTGAACTTGTCTGTCAAGCTGGTCAAGGTAGAGAGTAATGTGGTCTGGGGTTCCCAGAGCCCACTGGACCTTTGACGTTTTCTATTGAAACTATTAATCTAGGTTAATAGTCAGCACCAGTTCTGCTGTTGGTGAGTTGTGTGCCTGCATGTGATTCCTCGTTGAGTATAAATGAAGCTCTGACTAACTCAAAGGGTAATTGGTCCTTTCTGTAGCTTTCCCCAGATCAGGGTGGGAAATTAGAATAAATAAGCCCTGACAGGTAGGGTGAACATTCATTTCTAGAAAACTTGCAGCTGCAACAAAACAATGGATCTGGGGAGCCGATTTTATCTTTCATACTCTGAATTCTGATAAGGCTACCATGGAATCAAGTCCAGTCAGAATAGCCGAATAACATGTAAACTTCAGAGGAGTGAAGCAGTGAGATGGGTTTAGACTTGTTCCATTCCATGGCTCTACCTTCTGCCAACCCTCCTCCATCCCCATTCTTCTCATCCCACAACACTGGGTGCAGAATGAGACTAGTTCAGTAGAGAGAGGCTTCTGACTGACTGAAGTGTGGGCTAATTGAAGAAGAGAAGTCAACCAAACAGCACCAAACAGAACATTCCTGTGTTCTTCCCCTTGCCAGCTCTTTACTACTTAGGAGACTAGTTAAGTGGTTTTCTTTTCCTACCCACTTTATGGGCAATGCTCAGGCTCTCATCTTGAGCAATTTCCCACCTCACCCAGTTAATCTTTTGTCTCTCTTTCTTCCATGTAGCTTATTTTAGAAACCCCTTTATTTACCACACAGGTATCTGTGCCTGGTACCCTTCCTACCTTTCCACTTTAACCTGTCAGGCTCCCTTTTTCTGACTTCTCCTGAAAGTCTGATATTCTTGAAAGTGGTGATAAGGGAACAGAAAATATGGTTGACATTGGATGGGAATGGGAGCCAGAACAGGCTGCAAAAGTTGAAGGAATAAATAAAAAAAAAGGCTATCAAGTTGACCAAATTTTGGAGACTCCTACTCACCATCTGTATGGCACCCAAGCATTATATCCTGCTAAAGACATTTTAGGAAGGAATAATCCCAGGGTGATCATGTACCTGCTTCACAGAAGCTGTCAGTTTCTCAAGGCTCAGTATAACTTTCAGAATATAAAACAAAACCATGCCTCGAATATTCTTTTAAATCTAATGCTAGGGACTGGGGATTACACCTCAGTGGTAGAATGTACACTTAGCATGCCTAAAGCCTGTGCTCAGTACCCACCTGAAATAATTAAAGTGCTAAGTGAATCATTAAAAATATTGTATATAAATCCACGGCAGGGAACATAGTTATATGAATGAAATTAGAAAATCTCGGTAAATATTTGCACCAGTAATATAGGCTAAGGTCTAACGGCCAATAAAGGTGGGGGCATCTTGGAATGCCTGTAGAGCGTGGAGGACTGGTGTGATTTATTCTGGGAGGTAGACAGTAACCAATGTTGGATTCTCCTTCCTGGAGTCCACATTCAGGAAATGGACTAAGACTTAATTTCCTCTTTAAAAAGAAAAATAATACTCAGCAGTACTCAGTTTTTCTCTCCTAGATTCTAGCTTAGTATTTATAATCATGTACTATATAAGGAAAATGTTTGCCTTCTATGCCTAGTCATAGTTTTTTCTTCTTTTCTTACTTCTTTTTATCCTTTTATATCTTACTAAGAATTTTACTAACACCCTTGAACCATATCGAAATCTAAGTATTTTCTGTTTCCATTTATCTCTGAATTTTGAACACAGTTGCAAATAACATTTTTTTTTACCATCATACATTTACTTTTCATTCTTATGTGTTAAGATACACAATTTTGTTTCATTTGTTTGTGTTGAAGCATGGTCTTCCTTGATAGCCCAGACTAGCCTTAGTCTCACTATGTGGTCCAGGCTGGTCTCCAACTTTCAGCTGTCTTTCTGCCTCAGCCTTCCTAGTACTGTGATTACAGGTGCTCACCACCAAGTCTGCCTCACAGATATTTTTTTATAGCTCACTGCAATTAATTTGACTGCTGTGAAATGTCCCACTGAGCACAGATACCAATTTAAGTATCTACTTTCACCTGGATGGACATTTGAGTTATTTACAGGTTTGTTTAGAAGATACTTAAAGCTATGAGGTAGGGTATAATACAAAAGGTGGGAAAAGGAAAAAAGAAGATGGCTGGAGATGTAGGAGAAAGGATCAGCCAGTAGGCATTTTTAAAAAAGAATTCCTGGAAAGGCAAAGGGAGGCTGTACAGTTGAGACCTAGACCACAGGGAGAGAGGTGCTTGTTCAGTAGCAAAAAAGTAAGAAACAGGAGAGGGACAGGTAAAGATACCGTATCCTAGAGTCCTGCATCATGGAGAGGTTGGGAAGATGAGTAGGTATCAGCTAAAAAAGACTGAATAAGGCAGGAAGAAAATTAAGAGAACATTCTATACTGGAAGCCAATTGAAAGAAAATGTTTCAAGGAAGAGGCAGGGAGGACCAAGAGCTGACCACTGAGCAGTTACCATTGTAAAGTTCATTTGTGGAATACTGGAGGCTGAAGCCTGATTACAGTGTATTATTTTTTTAAAAAACCTGTAAGTCCTCCCCAAGGTTCCGATTTCTTCCTCAAATCCACCCTTTTTTATCATGACCCCTCGTTATATTCTAAAACCATAGATAAGCACATTGTATGGTTCTCTTCACTTACTTTTCAGGAACCTCAAGGTGCCTAGAGAATTAAATTCTAACTTAGTGGTATGCTTATTTTGACTTTGCACTATTTTTTCTTGTCTCATTAACTAAGGTTGCCCTACCTACCACCTACTTATGCTCCTATTTTGAGCTACCACCAGACCCTAAGTACTAAACTATCAGCAAACTCATTTCTCCTAGAAAGACCTTCCTTGGGTCCCTTTAGTGACTCTACATGTTTCAGCCCAAATTTCAGTATTGAAATTTTCTTCTTATTTATTCTCAAGCTGAGCATCTAGATTCCCCATGTGCTATTGTAGAATTCTGAGTATCTACCAGAGATTCATTATACTACAGCATAACTATTTACATGCTTGTCTCCTTCAATCAGAATGTGAATTTAAGTGATTGAGAGCAAGGATTATTACTTAGTTTTTGCAGTATCCTAGGAGTCCTATAATAGGGACAAGCAAATAGTAAGATTTTACATTGGTGAAATAAATATGACTGTGAAAACATGTACCTATGGTGCGTTCTATTTCAAAATTTTAGTGGAGACAAGTATTAACTATCTGAGAATGAGTTTAGTTTTGGAACTAGCCAAAGGCTGTTTGGCTTTGTCTGATGAAGAAGCTAGGGAACATAATTTTTTATTACAAATGAAATGTGGGGAAAAATTAAGCAGTTTTGTGATAACATTTTGTATACGGCTCATAAAGGGCACTAAAGTTTACCGGCACTCAATTGCTTAAGGCAATTTTGAAGATGAATTCCCCAAAAACGTTTTGAACAGGAGCAATATTGCTTGAGTGTGGGGCTTTTCAAGGTGACCACTTTGAAGGACACTATTCATTTGCAGCACTGTAAGTTCTGGTTTCAATAGTAAAAAGTCAGTGTTATTATTGTGCAGTCACACCTTATTTTCTGGAGTGAATTTTTATCTGTTAACTTTCCTTTTATTTCCTATGTCCTTAATTCTTCTCTTTATAACTCTATTGGTTTCATTCCTGCCCCTTGAAAGCATATTCTCCTAATAAAGTCAGATTTGAAAATTCTTTTAAAATTGTTTATTTAACAAAAAAAAAAAAACTGCTCATAAAGCCATTAACGAAAACCAGATTTAACACCAGTCCCAGTGGCCGATCTCTACGCGGAATGAATCTATGACCATTTGTTACGATCTTTTGTTTGCTGATTTTTTTAAAGCAGTTTTCAATCTGTGTGTCACTGATCAGATCCAATGTAATTTGGATTAATTTTTCAAGTCACTTTTCATGAGACAGTGCATCAAATGCTTCACCAAGTCTAAATATGGAACATCTGCTGTCTTTTCCCTGATAATTTTACAGCTCTCTCAAGCAGTCAACTACTTTATCAACCATGGAATGTGTTTAATAAGTGCCTGTTATTACTGCCTAGGATTCTGTCACCTTTTAGAATTTCCCCTCTCAACTTTATTTGCCAAATCTTGATAAAATACTTATTAGTTAGGCATCTGATACAATTACTTTTCTAGTGGCAACACTTTGTGACTCAGATTCACTTGGATTACATCTATGCATAACCTTTTCAGTTATTATGATTTAAACAATGCAAGTCATAAATCTGTATTAGTCATTTTTGTTCGTATCTTGGGAGAGATGTTATTCAGACTTACTGATTGGTACGTGTTTTGAGGTTTGAAGTATTCACTTACCTGCTCTTTGTCATTAGCTGTTTTTTTCTCTTTAGGTGCATTTTGCAGTTCCCCATCTTTACCATATGTTAAATGGATATTATGCTTGCAACAGCATGACTTCAGAACAGGAAAATGTCTGTGTGTACAGTAAGTAGACTCATGTAGCTTTCAGATCCAGGCTGAAGTTTTTGATGCTTCTGTCATTCATTGATGTAGGTGAGCTGTGCTTAATAACTTAATTTGCATCAGGGGTTTTTGGAGCAATTTATACTTATATAAACTAAAAAAGTTTGCTTGGTAATTATTTTTTAAGCAAATTAAGGAAGATTCCATGTAAACAATGGATTTTTAAGACTTAAGCCATTGAAATCATTGTGTATTGATGATATTAAATAAATATGAAATTTTCATATTGAGTATCTTTGTATTGGTTAGAGTACAATTATTTTAATAACTTTTACATGCAAATTACTGAACTAACAAACTGCCAGATTATAAATGACATATTTGGTAGCATTACATAAATTAAGACTGTAGTTATGATTTATCAAGGATTACTCAAGTATTAATTGACAGCTAGAACACTGATTTTGACATTAAAATTTCCTTTTGTTAATCTTATAGACATTATAGATTAGGTAGTTTTTCCCTCTGTATATAAAATATTTAGCTTTTGAAGTGTTTTGACATATGGTAAACTTCAATAAGAAGACAGACATTTTCAGTTTTGAGAAATGTAAATATATCATTCTGTAAGAAATTCCAAAATGTTGGCTATGGGACAATGGAAACCACATGTAGTTTTTCTGCAAATCTCAATATACAAGTAACTGCTTTCAACACATCTTTTCTGTCTCTAGTTTTAATATTAACTACTTGATTAAATGTTAAATGGAGCAAAGGCCATTTATGTCAGCCATCACTAATATTTGTATTGTTTCCAAAGGATGGAAAGCATTTAGTTTTGAATATTTACCATTCTTTTGCATCTCATTGATAATTAATTAGTATCAGGAATACTCCTAATTTATAAGCTGAAATTCTGGAGTGAATGGATATTACTATTAGTGTTCTTTTGTTTGGTTTTAAATTACTATGTGGGAATATTCTTTCTATTAGACCTACACTTTAGAATACAAGTTTTGAAAATATGTTCAAAACTGTCTTTTTTTCTAGAATCAAGACTACAATTTTGCTACTTTTAATGTTATGTTTACAGATTTTATTGATATTCTATTCATTAAATTATAACCATTCTTTTTTTTTAATGTTGCTGAATTATTATTATAATTTTTTTGTCTTTTTTTGAGACAGGGTCTCCCTGTAGCCCCAGCTGTCCTGGAACTCACTATGTAGACCAGGCTGGCCTTGAACTCACAGATATCTGCCTGCCTCCGCCTCCCGAGTGCTGGGATTAAAGACGTGCGCCACCACGCCCGGCTATAACCATTCTTAATGAGCATTGTACTTATAGTACACCAACATTTTAAACTAGAGTGAAAGAAATTCACAGTCAAGTAGCACCTGCACTTTTAAGGCTACATTTTAACATCACCTAAAAGGTATATTTGAATCTAGAAAGCTATTCTGAAGGATAAGTGATTTAAACTCAGTAAGGCATACCTTATTAATGAATGCATATACTTTTGGAATCAATGACTTGAAGTCAAGAAATGGTATTATGTCAGAGGTCAGGCAGAGAAACTGAGCAAATGTGTGTAGGTCTTGCTTTCTATGTATAAATATTTAAAGTGACATGTCAATATATATCAAACAAAGAAGAGTGCATTATTATTTCTGACTAAGTAAAATCAGAAATTTACACCCTATTTTTAGTAAAAGTATGACAATTCTGTTTTCTAAGATGCTAATCATACACATGACAGCTTCTTAAGAGACAATTCTACATAATGCCAAGTTTCTCAATTTCATCTGTTGCTCTCTTATTATTTATAGATATTTTATGTCCTGCTTAAATTTTTCTTTCTGCTAACTTCATGAATCATTCACACAAACATGGAAATGCTGTTAAATCAATAATTCCCTTGTTATGTATGACTTTTGCATTTATGGGATTTTAGGACATTTCTCTCATTAATTGTAAGCTAATGCATATAAGAAGATATAGAAACCTTATGAGCAGATGTGCTCAGTTGAGAGGGATGAATATGTAGTAAGAAATTTCTGGGTCTTAAATAGGAAATCAGTGAGAATTTATGTTACAAAAATGCATCCTTAATATAAAACATTGGCAACCTCGAGATAAAATAATATCTCCTTTTGTGCAGCTTTAAAAATCATCAGAGGATTCTTTCGAGGTCCTGACTGAGCAAAGACTGTTCTAATTACTTCCCCAGGCAACTTCATCTACTATTGGATTATTTTCAGTCATAATGATGTTCTGGGAAGCTGGGGGTGATGATGGGTACCTGTTATCACAGCATTTGGGAGGTAAGGCAAGAGGATCCCGAGTTCAAGGAACACCTGGGTTATGTACTAAAGCCCTTTTAATAAAAAGAGAGAAGTTTTCTGGGATCCAGTCAAAATATTTTCTCTTCATATATAATTATATAATTTTTCATTTTTAATTGTGCTGATGATTGAATTCAAGGCCTTTCACAAGCTAAGCACATGCTTTAACCACTGAACAATACCTACCCCACTGTATTCTCTTTTCTGTTATCATTTCTTGTACTATCCTTATACAGTATGTATAACTTGTTTACTTTTGTTCTTATTACTTTGGGTTATTTATCCATAGAAGTGACAGGAGGGATTGTAGTGTGAAGTGAAGAGAGTATTTTTTGTGTGACTGAAGTAATGGCAAACTTTTTGTCTCCTTGCTTTTCAAAGTCTAAGTTTCTGTTACCATGTAAGTGCTGGTTACATCACGAAAGAAAACAACTTGTAAGTGATTGAAACTCACTTTTGTCAGAAAATTTGTAAGTAAATTGTATGTAACTGTGGTATCTTTATGTTGGAGGAGCCAAAGATGTTGATCAAATCTAAGAAATCCATTTTCAAATAGAATATGCAAAATAAAGAGACAGAAAATTTTAGGCTGCCTAAAGTGGATGTATATTTGTAGCTGTTGTTATTGATTGTTATACTAACTTTCCTATCACTGATTTTTAAAAAATATTGTTTCTATATAATTTTACACCCTAATTATTTGATTTTAAATTAGTAACTTTAAGAGTAAACATTCCTGCCAGGTGTGATGGTGCATGCCTTTAATCTCAGCATTCTGGAAGCCGAGGCATGTGAAGTTCTGTAATTCGGAGGCCAACCTGGTCTAAATAGTGAGTTCCAGGCCAGCCAGGGCTACGTAGTGAGACTGTCTCAAAAAATAAAAATAAAAAAGGAAAATAATGTCATTCTTTCTGTCCTTGAACAGATAGGCACCTGAACGGAATTGACTAAAGTGAAGGGAGACAAAAATCTCAGCTCTTCTCTAATGAGGTTTCATTTCTTTTATGGCTTCTAAGTAGTTATGAACGCAAAACTGTGTTCTTTAGTGCCCCTGACCTCTTACCATCTAGGGCAGGGGACATAAAAGAGAGATTAACCTTCTTGTGTAGTCCCTTCAACCTTATAAGAACTAATCTTTCGGAGCAAGTATGAATGGAGCATAATTTCTTAATTTGCAGTTTAGGAGGGGCAGGGATGCAGTTTTCAGAACAGGATGGTGGATCTGTTCATGTGTCCTTGCTCTTAACGGCAGTGAGGATTTTTCACATAAGAAACCTGTACAATCGTGAGAATGGAGGAGGAAGGTAGGCAGAGGGTGATACACAAGAGATCAAGCCACACCAACATTAAGGAAACAGTGGGAGACATTTATAAGCAAACCTACAGTTGTCATGTTTACAAAGGACAGAGTGTGGCATGGTGTACTTTTGTAGATTTAGTAAAAGTTTGATATCTTTGTACGCTGGCTTTACGTTTGCTCTATGGTACGCTGCACTAAAGTGGAGTAAATTTAAAAAGTCAAATTGTTTTATTTCCATTTTAATGAAGTGCATGGAGAAAGTAAATTAGAAACCAATTACCTAGTTTGCATGCCTGTGGTATTTCTATGTGCAGAATGTTGATTAGACCATTTTAAGTCCATGAAAGGAAGGGGCGTCTTTCTCAGTCTTACATTGTAAGAAAAAATTTAAAGTTAAAAAATATTGAAATTAAATCAGTTTTCCTAAGATATTTATAGACTATCATCTTTATTCAAATGCAACTGAGATTGTCATGGTCTATTCAGTTCTAGAAAACTTAAGAGTTGATGGTCTTAAATACTTTCTTCAAAGTATATAAGTCATAATGACACACTTCATAAATTGTAAAATTAAAGGATCTCTTCAGTAAGTAGCTTAACCTTATTTGTATTTGTAATTGAATTACATTTCCTTCACTAACTGATCAGCATGCAAAATATATGCAGTGATACAGCATCATACATGTGCGTGCATTTTTATAGGTGCACACAAAACATGAAGAAAGGTGAAATTCAAAGAAATCAATAGCACACATTCAGTTATTGACCATACCCCTCACTATATCATGCTTGGCATTTCTTGGGGGTTGGGGGAAGCAGTGAGGGAGCCTCATAAGGCAGGGCAGAACGGGTCCTATTATTAATCTGGAGAGAAAGAGGATGCTCCTAATCTGAAGCTTTTCCCCTAGTAGAGGAACAGTTCCGGTCATTTATGGAGTTGATGCTTGGTGATGGGAAAGATGGAGCCCAGCTGCTGTCCCACAGTCCTGGCCAGTCACTTGGACCTACTCTGGTCTTGAAACCCAAACTTTTTCATACATTCACAAGAGTACAGTAAAGCAGAACTTGATGTATGCGGAGTTGCTGGCATTCATGGTGTACTCTTCCTTCTAGAGGCAATGCTATGGGATCCTGTTCTCAATATTCTGAATATCTCCTTTTTAGATTTTGGAGACTATTTATAAAACTCTTGAAAAGAGAGGCTTTATTTAAGCCTTCTCTGGTAGCGGACACACTAACCCTCAATTTTGTCTCACATCTTTCCCTTCTCTTCACCCTACCTCCACTCCTTCCTCCCTCATGTTTCACTCATAGCTACGTTGAGAATTTTTATTTTGGTGTCATAATTTTGGTTAAAACAGTGGGTGAAGAGTACCAATGTTTTCTTCTTGGAATTTAATAGATTATTTTTATATTTTAAAATATTTTATTTTATTTTAAATTACATATATGTGTGTATGTGTCTGTGTGTGGGTTTGTGCACATGAGTGCAGGTGCCCACAGAGGCTAGAAGAGGATATCTGAATCCCTGGAGTGGGAGTTCCAGGTGGTTGTGAGCTGCGTGATATGGGTGCAGGGAACTGAACTCGAGTCCTCTGCGAGGGCAGCATGCTCTCTTAACTGCTGAGCCATCTTTTTAGCCCCCATTTTAATTTTTAAAATATTCTTCTTTGTTATTTTTTTAAAATATTTTCTTTATTATTTTTTTTTTATGTGTATGTGTATATTGCCTGAATGTAGGTAAGTGCACCCGTGTCGTGCAATGCCCAAGGAGAACAGAAGAGGGCATCAGATACCCTGGAACTGGAGTTAATGGACCGTTGTTAGCTGCCATGTGGGTGCTGGGATTTGAACTCTGGTCTTCTGCAAGAACAGCCAGTGTTCTTAGTCACTGAACCATCTCTCCAGCCCTCTTCTTTATTATTTTTTAAGTTTTATGTGTTTGAGTATATTGCCTACTTGTATGTAAGTGCACTTATGCAATGCAATGCCCATTGAGGTCAGAAGAGAGTGTTGGATTCCCTGATTATGAATTATTTATGGATGGTTGTTAGTTGCCATGTAAGTTCTGGGAACCAAATCCAGGTCTTCTGCAAGAGCAGACAGTGCTCCTAACCACTGAGCCATCTCTCCATACCTAAACATTTATTTTATTTTTAAAAAATTATGTGGTCTGGGTGTGGTGCATGCCTTTAATTCCAGTACTCTGGAGGTGGAGTAAGGTGGATTTCTGTGAGATCGAAGCCAGCAGGGTCTACATAGCAAGTTCTAGTTCAGCTAATGAAACAACAATAGCAAAAATATAAAACAAGAGAGAAGAAAGCATCCCACTCATAATCCAACTACCTGGAGAATTCATTCTTAATATAGATTTTTTTCTGCACATGTGTGTATGTATGTAGTGAATGCATTGTTTAGTATAAGTGTGCATGTGTAGGTATGTTTGGCCTTATAGATGTATATGGAAGACAGAGCTGTAGGATGTCTTCCTCAATGGTTCCTATGCTAATTATTCCTCCTCCTCCTCTTCCTCCTCCATCATCATCATCATCATCATCATCATCATCCAGGATCTCTCTCTGAAACTGGAGTTTTGGCTAGACTAGCTCGCTAAGAAGCCCCTGAGGTCCATCTGTCTCTACCTCTCAATGCTAGAGTTATAGATAAGTGCTATCATGCCTGGCTTTTACATGGGTACTGGTGATCTGAACTCTGTGGGGGAGATAGCTCAATTGGTAAAGTGCTTGCCTTGTACACACGAGGACCTAAGTTAAATCCCCTAGAACACACACAAAAAGCCAAGCATGGTGGCACATGCTTAATACCATTTCTGGGAAATTAGAGACAGGCAGATCCCTGAAGCTCACTGGATAACCAGCATAGCATACTTGGTTAGTTTTAGGCCAGTGAGAGATCCAGTTTCAAAAACCAAGGTGGACGGTGCTTAAAGAACAATACTCATAATGAGTAAAAGATTATATAAGC